>NC_060139.1:952682025-952982274 GCF_021461385.2 Schistocerca piceifrons
GAGGCACCGCAACTACAAAGTGGTCGGCGGGTGGGGAGTAGGGCAGCGCATTGCGAAGCAGAGAATAGCAGATCCCCGCAGGGAAAGGCGTTGGGAAGAACGCCACGTGGTGGGAGTTTTCCATGATTGCACAAGTTTGTTGGACAGTCGGCCCACGATTGGGCAAAAAAAGATTTGACGTAATCTGCAAGTCCGCTCCCGGAGGAGTCACAGAGAACAGGGGTAGATAGCTGCTCTCTCCCTCCCCCTCCCCCCCCCCCCCGAGCCAGTCGATCGGGAAGTTCATTATCCGATTACCCACGTGGCCAGGAACCCAGAAGAAATCAACCGAACAAGCAGCAGCGCCAAGATCAACGATAAGGTCGTGGATGGTAGAGACCAAGCGGTGTTGGGAAAACACAAAGTAATAGCCTGAACGCCACTAATTGAGTCTGTAGGTAACAAAACTCGGAACAGGGAGGTCCGTTTAATAAAGCGGAGGGCCCGATAGATTCCCATCAGTGTAAACACCCCACATGTGACAGGGAAAAGATTGTGTTCCGTGCCAACAAAAGACGTGAATCCGTTTCCCACGTGATCGGCGGATTTAGAGCAGCGGTGTACAAAAAAATTGCGTCCTGAAACTCCTGCAAGAGCCGGTGGATAAAACAACGGAACACCACTGGAGCGATGGAGGCTTACAGACCCCGGGAGAGATCCGGCCGAGTCCGCGGTCCACAAGCTAAACCAAGAAGGGTGGGGAGAGGGGGGGGGGGGTGGAAGGGGTGATCGGGAGAGAATTTTGGGAAAAGGACAAGGAGGGGAGACGGAAATCGCGGTGGAGAGAAGCGAAGCGGAGCCCAACCGGTAAACCCACCCGTGGGCTGGTAGTGGAGTAGTGGGGACACCCGAACCGAAAGGGGAGGGATCCCAGCGTCAGTAGATGACTATCGACAGGGCTGAAATAGTTAATCGCTCTACGTCGGAGACGGATACTGGCACTCTTAAGACCTGCATTGACACATGTGGCGTTCGCACCAAGGCCTGAGTGTTCATCGGAGGTGAGGGTATCATCTGGAGTGCCCCAGGGAAGTGTGGTAGTTCCGCTGTTGTTTTCTATCTACATAAATGATCTTTTGGATAGGGTAGATAGCAATGTGCGGCTGTTTGCTGATGATGTTGTGGTGTATGGGAAGGTGTCGTCGTTGAGTCACTGTAGGAGGATACAAGATGACTTGAACAGGATTTGTGATTGGTGTAAAGAATGGCAGCTAACTCTAAATATAGATAAATGTAAATTAATGCAGATGAATAGGAAAAAGAATCCTGTAATATTTGAATACTACATTAGTAGTGTAGCGCTTGACACAGTCACGTCGATTAAATACTTGGGCGTAACATTGCAGAGCGATATGAAGTGGGACAAGCATGTAATGGCAATTGTGGGGGAAGGCGGATAATCGTCTTCGGTTCATTGGTAGAATTTTGGGAAGATGTGGTTCATCTGTAAAGGAGACCGCTTATAAAACACTAATACGACCTATTCTTGAGTACTGTTCGAGAGTTTGAGATCCCTATCAGGTCGGATTGAGGGAGGACGTAGAAGCAATTCAGAGGCGGGCTGCTAGATTTGTTACTGGTAGGTTTGATCATGCGAGTGTTACGGAAATGCTTCAGGAACTCGGGTGGGAGTCTCTAGAGGAAAGGAGGTGTTCTTTTCGTGAATCGCAACTGAGAAAATTTAGAGAACCGCATTTGAGGTTGACTGCAGTACAGTTTTACTGCTGCCAACTTACATTTCGCGGAAAGACCACAAAGATAAGATCAGAGAGATCAGGGCTCGTACAGTGGCATATAGGCAGTCATTTTTCCCTCGTTTTGTTTGGGAGTGGAACAGGGAGATAAGATGCTAGTTGTGGTACGAGGTACCCTCCGCCACCCACCGTATCGTTGATTGCGGAGTATGTATGTAGATGCAGATGTAGATGTATCTTGTGGTCTTCGAGCGAGACCGAGTGACGTCACATAGCGCGAGCGCCCGGCGCCACGTTTGAAACTGCCGCTCCCCCGTCCCTACAAGCGTCAAGCCTATGTCTTTGTTTTCACTCAGTGTCTGATGATGATGGCGGAGGCACCTACGGAGAGCTCGAGTGTTTCATTCGAAATGACGTGGCTTGTAAACCGAGACGACGTCGTTGCAGCATACCACCTCGGAAGACTCCGAGGAGAGGTCCAAGGCGTCACAAAGGCGAGGACAGACACACCACGTATTAATGTCTACTGAAAAATGTCCGGATACTTTTCATCAGATAGCGTACTGCACTACTGGAGACAGACTAGCGTTCTCCCAATAACCCCTGCCCTGTTACTGATGTTCGGATACAACGCGGAGGCATGCGTGGGCGAGAACCGCAGTGCGTACGAAGACGAACAGGGCGCTTATGTATTCATGGAAGTGCCGCTCGCAACGGCAGCCGAGCGTGAATTGGGTCGCACAAGTTGTGATAGCCACGACGCAGGGACACAGGTGCAGCGCGATAGGCGTGTTTGAGAAACACATTCCGAGACGAAATGCCTCGAGGGCTCAGCTGCAAGGAACAAGAAATGGCTGCACTCAGCGCATTTGTTCTCGTATCAGTATTCCATCGTCTTACAACTACGAACGACTCTGTTCACGAGAGACGTACTATGCTTTATTTAGTGAATCATCATCGTGCAAAAGAATACAAATTGATGAATTATTGCTACTAAGCTGTAAAGCAAAAGGTAATTGTACTCTGCATATTGCCTGAAAGACAAGTAGAATATGTATGAAGATTATATATATATGTTAAGGCTCACCGGCCGTTTGACCATCTTCTTCTGTGCGGATGCAGAAACAGTGCCCGAACTCTTATGGGAATCGGCAGTAAAGCCGCGAGTAATGAGTATTACGAGCAGGGGTACTATGAATATAGTGCGGGACAATAAGTTGCGAATGTGGGTCTCACGGGAGGCGTGCCATAGATAAGTGCCTGCAGTCGCTATATCCTCTGTCCTCAAAGTGAAGTCCACGAAAGTGCACTTTAAATTTTGGAAACAGATGAAAACCGATGGGGCCAAGTCGGGACTGTTTGACCGATGATGGCTGGCAGTGATTCCAAGGCGTCGGATTGTTGCAAACGTAGCGTTCGTGTATTGGTCATTGTCACGGTGAAGGAGATGGTGCCCCACGTGCGGACGAAGTATTCGAATTCGTGCTTCCTGGGGTTTCTCAAGCAATGACATAGTTACACACCGGAGTGTTACACGCTACAATTCGGAGCGCTCTTGAGGCAGGCTCTGAGCGCTATGGGACTTAACATCTATGGTTATCAGTCCCCTAGAACTTAGAACTACTTAAACCTAACTAACCTAAGGACATCACACAACACCCAGTCATCACGAGGCAGAGAAAATCCCTGACCCCGCCGGGAATCGAACCCGGGAACCCGGGCGCGGGAAGCGAGAACGCTACCGCACGACCACGAGCTGCGGACTCTTGAGGCAGGGGGCCGCAACTTGCATAAGAGAAGCGAGAAAGTCGACCGAGTAATGTGCATAACATGAAACACCTCAACCGATATTCAGAACAGAATACAAAAAAACTCAGAGGCATTACATTTCAGCGCTCCCTCATGGTAACACGCTTATGTTCTTCACCAGTTTGTCGACACATTTTAAGTATAATTACAGCGTACATCTGAAGCTGCTGGTACGCTAATGGGGGTAGAAAGTGCTTCGGGTGCATTGCTACACATCATCAAATAACGTAACAACTGTCTTCATTTTCTTCTTCTGATAAGGAGCTGCCTCCCTCTATGCTTCAATTTTCAATATATCTCACAGAAATCAATCTATACAGTCTGGTGAATTCGGGTATGCAGCAGGGAAAGGTACATTTTTTCACAGGACGCCATTAGCAAATACTCACATGCGTCTAGCACAGGAGTCTGCTCGAAAGAGCTCTGGGCCGCCACACAGACGACGCGTGAAGAGGGAAACCGGTGCAGTGCCTTCTCAGTGCTAACAGTGAAAGGCGCCTTAGAAATATTTCGTGCAACTGGTTTCCATGTTACCAAAAGTGAGGACGCCTTTTGAAAATGAAACCATTAACGCGCTTATACAGCCGCGTCCTGAACGACCAGAACAGTGTCTTTCATTGGTACACTAACTTGCTGTACGAGCGCTGTGGAAGGAAAACAGCGTGAAGTACTCAGCACACAGAAAAATAATTTATTTGTTTGTTTATTTATTTATTTATTTTTTTACTTACTTATTAGCATCAATCAAACTATACAGCCAGCCTCTTTGACGTTTATTGAAGAAGTGAAACTTAACAATGACCGACCACTAAAAACAACTGTAAGAATGCAGTGAGTAACTGAAACATGGTGCCACTTAAACGATAACTATTAATAACATTCCTGTACATTCATTTTACATAGATCGATTTTTAAATAGCGTCGATCATTCATTGATTTGTAATACAATACTCGCTTCAGACAAATAGTAAACTGAATACAAATGCATATAACAGCGACCAGAAATTTACGAAATTTTTCTTTATTTCGATAAACGGGTTTCCGAGACTTTTCTGGGTCACGATCGAATGGACCATGATGAAAATACGTAATTTTGTTTGTAGCGCGATGCTGGATACTGGCTATGTGAGAAAACAGGAAACACTTTAACGTATCGGCTTGAGCGATTTTTATACGGCAAGTTGTGTCGAAAAGTGAATTTCTTCGCTTACTCCGACAGAATTGTAGTTAATATCCACATGGAAGTTCCTACATACGTTTCGGAGGCTTTTCTGGGTTACCTTCAGTATGTAAGGAAATTCGTTTTTCGGCAGAACTTTATACGTGACTATTAATCATAGCAACCCATTAAAATTTTTTTGTTCTCTTGCCACACAACCAATGTCCATCATCACGCTGCGAAAATAAATATCTAAATTTCTGCACGCCACATCTGAAAATGAACAGGAAGTGGTTCGAAGAACAGTTTATGGAAATAAATTATGTAAATTGAACGTGGAGGGGACAGAAAAGAAAGGGAAATGGGAAAAGGAAGGAACTGACAATATTAGCTGCATTGTAAATTTATGCAGAATCAGTGGCGACAAATGAAAATATGTGCCGGACTGGGACTCAAACCTGGGATCTCCCGCTTACTGGGCAGCTGTGTTAACCGCTGCGCCATTCGGACACAGTTTTTATCTCAAATACATGCACTGTCTTGGCACGCTCGCCGGCTGACTCACATACCCACCTAGGGGCCGACCTGAGTGGCCGAGCGGTTCTAGGCACTTCAGTCTTGAACCGCACAACCGCTACAGTCGCAGGTTCGAATCTTGCCTCGGGCATGGATGTTTGTGTGTGATGTCCTTAGGTTAGTTAGCTGTAAGTAGTTCTAAGTTCTAAGGGACTGATGACCTCAGATGTTAAGTCCCATAGTGATCAGAGCCATTTTGAACCCACTTAGGGCCACCTATCCACAGTCCCCGTCCATGTACCCCATGCTCGTTAATTTTGTATCCCCGCCGAACGATGTTGTGCATCTGCACCTAAGGCTGTTGATTCATTGACCAACGTGGCGAATCAGTTATACGAGGGGAGAGTCAAATGAAAACCTTAAATATTTTTTTAAATAATATTTATTGTGCAGAGGTGGTACAAAGCTGTATCACTTTTCAACACAATCTCCCCCACGCTCAATGCAAGTCCTCCAGCGCTTACGAAGTGCATAAATTTCTTTAGAAAAAAATTCTTTTGTCAGTCCGCGCAACCACTCATGCACCGCGTTGCGTGCCTCTGCATCAGAACGGAACTTCTTTCCTCCCATTGTGTCTTTGAGTGATCCAAACAGATGGAACTCACCTGGGGCAAGGTCTGGTGAGTATGGTGGATGAGGAAGACACTCAAAATGCAGGTCTGTGATTGTTGCAACTGTTGTACGGGCAGTCATGTTGCAAAAGGACACCTGCTGACAGCAATGAACGTCGCTTTAATTTGATTACAGGCCGCAGACGATTTTTAGGAGATCTGTATATGATGTACTGGTGACAATAGTCGCTCCACGCATGTAATGCTCCAAAATGACGCCTTTTTCGTCCCAAAAGAGTCAAAAATGGTTCAAATGGCTCTGAGTACTATGGGACTCAACTGCTGAGGTCATTAGTCCCCTAGAACTTAGAACTAGTTAAACCTAACTAACCTAAGGACATCACAAATATCCATGCCCGAGGCAGGATGCGAACCTGCGACCGTAGCGGTCTTGCGGTTCCAGACTGCAGCGCCTTTAACCGCACGGCCACTTCGGCCGGCCCCAAAAGAGTCAGCATAACCTTCCCTGCAGATGGTTCTGTTCGAAACTTCTTTGGTTTTGGTAATGAGGAATGGCGCCATTCCTTGCTCGCTCTCTTCGTTTCCGGTTGCTGGAAGTGAACCCAGGTTTCGCCCCCAGTAACGATTCTTCCAGGAAGCAATCACCCTCTCGTTCAAAGCGCCGAAGAAGTTCTTCACAAGCATCAACACGTCGCTCTCCCATTTCAGGAGTCAACTGCCGTGGCACACATCTTGCAGACACTTTGTGAAACTGGAGCACATCATGCACAGTGTTGTGTGCTGACCCATGACTAATCTGTAAACATGCCGCAATGTCATTCAGTGTCGACGGTTTTCCTTTACTATGGCTTCAACTGCTGCAATGCTCTGTGGAGTCACAATTCGTTGTGTCTGACTTGAACGAGGAGCATTTTCCACTGAAGCCACACCATTTTCGAAATTCCTACTCCGTTGGTAGACTTGCTGCTGTGGAAAACATGCATCACCGTAGTGAACCTTCATTCCTCTATGAATTTCAATAGGTTTCACACCTTCATTGCGCAAAAACCGAATAACAGAACGCTGTTCTTCCCTGGTGCAAGTTGCAAGTGGGGCGGCCATGTTTATACTGATACTGCGACGGTATGTGTGCATCTGCATTGTGCTGCCACCTACAGGCCATTCTGTACGCTGTTTGTGGCACACTTACCAATTTACAGGACAACGGCGCGAAATTTCGATTTGTTATTACAAATTAAAGGTTTTCATTTGACTCACCCTCATATGAATGAATCCACTACCTTTCCAGCGCATACACAATATCGTTCGGCAACGAGCTGGAATCTAAAATTAGCGAGCACAAGACGGCGACTGCAGATGGGTGGCGCTAAGTGGAAATGTGAGTTGGCTGATGAGCGTGCCGAGGTAGTTCGTGCATTTCCGATGAACATTGTGTCGGGATAGCGCAGCAGTTAACGGAACTAGCTAGTAAGCAGGAGATCCCAGGTTGGAATCGTGGTCCGGCACCCATTTTCACACGTCACTGCTGTTTCTGCATAAAGTTCCAATGCATGTGATATCATAAGTTCCTTCCCCCTCTTCCCGTCCCCTTCCCACCTAAACCTTCAATTTACGTCACATGTATCACAGCTGTGAATTCCGTTGGTGTCTGTAGTGTCGGCAATGTCTGAAAGAACAGACATCACCCATTCGTATAAGTACTGTAAACAAATATTTGATTGGTGACTAGTCGCAGCTCTCTGAATTGTACTCAATACATACACAGTCAAGTGTTCTACAATGTGCACAATGGAATAGATCAAAAAAGAATAGTGAAATGTATTATTGTTTCCGTGCAACAAAACAGCTACTGAAGTGGAAGCAGTGACTATTTTCAAGTCGTGTAATCGCTCTTGCTCTTCCTTCTACTTTTTGCGTGACAAAATAGTGTGGTTGGGATCGGTCATTTGAACACCGTCCATGGTTAGAAGCTGGTCGTTCTCAAGTTTAAGGATTTTAGTTGCAATGGGGTTCAGGACCAAAACCATTTTGTGAACGACCACATCCTTCGCTTCTCACTGACTGTCATAAGCGGAGTAACACATCTTGTTCTGAATTGTCCAGTGCTGCACAGTTTTGGGTATGTAGCTATGTTTAGGTATTCAGTATATCCGTCAGATGGATGTATTTGGCTTATGGTCAAACTTTTTCCAATCATAAAATGTTACAATGAAAGCGATTCTCGGTTAAGATGAACGCCATGACATCATTTCCTGGACAACTGTATAAGGCGGCAGAATAAATGGTCAAATCCACAACTTACATGAGACCTTTATAAATCACAATGAGAAGGTGAAGATGACACCTAACGTAAATCGACAGTTATGAGAACATTTGCCTATCAATATGTAATGCAAAAAGGGATGACAGTCAATCGACGGTAATTAACACATCATTCCTATACAACGCGTGTCTCTGAGCGGAAGATAGAACACGGAACACAAGTCAAGTCTCTTTTAGTTTTGAAAAGCCAGCTCCACAACAGCGTAGCGAAGCCGCGCTGCGGGAGTTATGCTGGCAACCACTTAAAGGGGTGTCAGGAAAGAGGACAGTGACCCCGGCCAGGTGATTCAAGCTCGACGGCCGCCCAAACAAACTCAAGTCACGCATTTTCGTCCAGTGAGTGCGACACACAGAAAGGTCAAAGTACTTTAGGCGTCTAGAACGGGCACAAAACGTCCGATTGGCGGAAACTCACTAGGAAGGAGAAAACTACTGAAGTTTCGACGCAGTTTGATAGAAGGGATGTTGCGATTGGTAGAGGGTGTTTCTACAAAATGAGAGGAATGCTCCTATTGGTCGACAAAAGCCATGACGTGAAAATGGAACTCAAGTGGAGGGAGGCAGTTCTGCCACGAGTAGGACAAGAGAGAAATTTTGTTTGTGTCGGGGACTTCTCTGAACTGGCGTCAAGTACAGAACGGAGCGCCTAACGCTCTGTACGACACAGAGAAGAAATTGGTGTGGACACTGGATTCACAGGGGCTGCACTCCAGCTAAAATTAGCTGTACCAACTTTTAGCTCTAACTGCGGAGAAACGAACCAGCGAAAATAGTTAACTATTCTTGTGAGAACTGAGAGGACACTATAAAATGCACGCTGCTCCAACCATGCAGGTGTATATTGCCACATAATAAGACTAGGGCTGAGTACACGTTTTCTCGCATAACGTGAAACAGAGAGAAAGTTTCTGCTGGAAAGTTCAGCAAAGACCAGATTAGTTTTGTAGGAATTTAAGTGGGAGAGAGCAGCCTTGCAGACAGCAGCATGTCACAGCTTAAGTTAAATACCGCGTGCAGAGGCGTAAACTTCTGATGCTTGCGTCCACTGTGAACTCGAGCAGCCCCTGGATAATCTTGCGCTCAAATTTGTCACTTGACTAACCATCCACCGTAGACTTGATTGTCATCCTAAATGGTACCGAACTTTGAACCGGAATCGGACTGTTTTCGTAGTACTGACCAACATCATAATATATGTGTAGGAGCAATTTTGTAATGAAACGTCCAATTGTTCTTTCATATTATTGTGCTTAGGATTAATGTACAGAAACTTCCAATTAAACTTCCATAATATTTTGCTTAAGATTAATGCTCTTTCAGAGAGTTAATATCTAACATTGTTGTGTACAAACTTATTTCACTTTTTGATGTTGGCGATATGCGTTATCCATTGCGCTGTTTTTATGTTGGCGAGTTGAAAACTGTGTGAAAAGCTGTAATGTGGTGAGAAATATTGCGACGTTAGTCGTGTCATTTCACCTCACACAGTTGTTCTCAATTCAAGGATAAGCAAAAACAACCCCCGCAACCTCACAACTGTAGTTTAACGTATTACTTGCAAGTGACAGATTGTACTAAATTTTAGGTCGTGGAGAAGGCTTGAATAAAATGTCAGTCGCATCCTCTTGACGAGTGTGGTATGGTGTTTGCCAAGGTTGAACTCATAAAACCATGGCTTTCAAGGGATGAGAGGTCGAACTCCGGCATAGAATCTTCCTCTACCGGTCTGTGCAGCAAGTCGGAATAGCCTTAGAAATGGCCTTTTTTACTTCTCTCTGCAAAATAAAGAGAAATCACGGGATGAGAAATAAAGTCGTAGACATGAATAATAAAAACGTAGAATGTCATTTAAAAATCTAAGAATTTTCGCAAAAAAAAAATTCCATGGCAATATTTTTCAACGTGCCCTCGTAGTTTCATAGCGCAGGCGGTCGGGATCTGGCGCACACGTCGTAAATGTGTGTCCTGATTCACGTATCATTACAGGACAGATCCGCCGAAAACTGTTGCATTACATTAAGTTCGGCCACTCAAATAAGACATTGCGCTCAAACCCATACCGACTTGTCACTGGTTCTTTTCAGCGCGCCGTACACTCATTTTGCTGGTCGGAATCCGCACATCTGGCTACGCTGCCGCCACAAGCAATTGCTTCAACACTGTACTACTACTCGCGCCGTATTGCGATTTCACACCCGTCTCCATCCGTGAGTAAATGCCAGTCAGAAAATGAAACCGAGATCCAAGTCGTCCGTCGTAGTTATTTTGTTGTAATATTGAGTAAAAGCATCAGATATAACTTGAAACAGTATTTAAAACTTGAATACACTTGCAAATTCCATTTACTACTGTACAGTGCATATCGGAACAATTTCTTTAAATGCTAATGCCGACTGCTTGTACTAAATACGAGTACTAGGCCCTACGACCTTACCTCTGCGTATCAGAAACACATCGAAACTGGAGAGAGCCACAAAGTTTAGAGACTAACAGTTAATACTAATATAGAAACACGAAGGTAGAAACGTTTACAACTATCTGCATAAGGTGTGGATGTTGAAAAAAGATGTTGATGCTGAATGTTCTGTTTGAATAATACAATGGACGGGGGCGGTATCAGGTCATGATGTGTGAACATTTAAAATGCTTCAAAGATTTTGTTTGTTGTCTATGTTATTGCACTGACGGTAGTAATACTGACAGTCATCCGATAGGCAATGAATTTTTCACTAAAACGCTCTTAAACACGATTTTCATGAATAGTATACTTCAATACTGTCGAGTCTAAGTGCTTTTTCACCATCTGCCAGTTATTTCACAGATGTCTTACATAATGGGTGGTTATAATTGAAGTGCAGCCGCTCACAGTGGACAAGTGTGGGATGTATCTATCGTGTGACAGCGAAACCTGGTGGACATTCTAATGTGGAACAGATTTGCTCTGGGAAAAAATTAGTTCCAATTTTGGCCACCAGGTGCAAATCTGGCGCTGTACATCATCTCGCCGACGTCTGCGGTGCTCGTATCGAACTAATTGTGTAGGATGAAGTTAGTAACAAAATCAAAATTGTGCCTTTCCTATCCTCATCCAGTTAGTAATTCATTCCGATCTGAGAGATTTCTAAACGTATATCTTGCATCTGCAGCGCCATATTTGCACCTGGTGGCCAAAATTGTAACTAATTTTTTTTCCAGCGTAACTCGGCTCCACATTAACACAGTTCACACTGTACCTCGTTGAGTAGCTGCACTTTGCGTATAGCCACCGGTATATAGCCAGCTCATTCGTCCGAAGCCAGACACACTGACGAACAGTTTTTTTTTTCATGTTACTAATAATATCACCGCTGTCAGATACTTGTCTCGCACTGTACGACTAGTACTGGAAGTTTGGTCGGCAATTTTTCGCAGTTCTTTATTTTCACGGTTTATTGTAAAAGTTAGCCTCATTAAGTTACATTCGCTACAGTTTGCACAGTCAGCAGCGGAACAATCTGGAATTGCTGTCTGTTGTCCGTAAAATTACGTAAGCCATGGTAGTGACAGTCACGAAACCGCTCCAGAGTCGAAACGTATTCACTGCTCAAAAGAAAGTAGTTAGAATAATGTGTGGGGTTCATAGTCGCACATCTTGTAGGCATCTGCTTAAAAGGTTAGGAATTCTTACAACTACTTCACAGTACATTTACTCAGTAATGATTTTTTTCTCAACAACATGGACCAGTTTAAAATCAACAGTGACATTCATGATTACTATACCGGAAAAAAGAAACACCTACACTATCCTTTACTTAACCAATCTTTGGCACAGAAAGGGGTAAAATACGCTGCTATAAAACTTTTTGATAAATTACCAGGTGAAAAAAATGTCTGACACAGCGGTAATAGTTTCCAAAACAAATTGAAATCATACCTCCTTGACAACTCCTATACCATAGATGAAAAATCTGGAGATACGATACATGCATTTTGTGCCATTTAAGGGAATGTGATAGATAATAGAAATATTTAGGTGTAACACTACAATTTAAAAACTTGTTTCCTGTGCCCATTTCTTGTGCATTTGACACATTCCACATCATAACGGTTTTCCGTGCTATTGATCAATGGAACACGTAACTAACTAACGTAAAGCGACATTAGCCGACCGGTGTGGTCGAGCGGTTCAAGGCGCTTCAGTCTGGAACCGCGCGACCGCTACGGTCGCACGTTCGAATCCTGCCTCGGGCATGGATGTGTGTGATGTCCTTGGGTTAGTTAGGTTTAAGTAGTTCTAAGTTCTTGGGGACTGATGACCTCAGATGTTAAGTCCCATAGTGCTCAGAGCCATTTGAACCATTTAAATCGACATTAAAATCCGTGAATCGACGTTAAAATTCGTCTACAACCACAGCGTACACAACTTCATTCACGGTAAGCACGACACACGTGTAAACGTGACGTCCTGAGCTCTCAGCCAATCTGTGTCGATGTCACAATTGGGATAGTCTTATGTACGCTCCCGAGTGTTGTAACTTAACTGCCTCTCCTGGTGTGAGCACAGCACGTCACAGAGATGACGTCATTGGCGCTGGCGTGTTGTCAGGTAAAGCTCGCCGCCTACCGTTGTCGGCAGAGTTCGGACTGAGGCGGCGGTCGGCGTTTGTTCGCCGGTGCCGTCGCCGCACTGCGGTTATAAATAGCGTCCAGCACTTGTAGCGCCCACGCGCCGTTCGCTTCGCGAAGAGTGGATGAACGGCGTAAAGGTCGGCATTGTGCGGTCAGCGACCTTGCACCTGCCCCAGCGGACAGGCACGCCACGCAAGTCTAAAACACTGGGATTCAGCAGTAAACAAAACAAATGAAGCACTGAGAACCGCAAGGGCCCAAGGCACTGACACTAAGTTTTGAGAAAAATTGTTTGTGAAAATCAGATTTGTAGACAAACTACCATAGTTCTGAAGTGTTGTATTTAATAAGGCAGAATACGTAACATTCTCTACGAAAAAATAGCGTACCCACTTTATATTATGAAACACTAATTCATATTTAGGATTGTATTTATTATTAATACTAATTTACAAAACGTGAAACTAGAATCAGAACAGATACTAAATGCACCGCACACACAATTATCACCTATTCCAACACTTCGTGGTCTTCTTTTATCATTTTTACTAATCACATGTTGTGGCTTGAGGTTCATACAAGATTGCCGCTGTACCTTCGGTTGCGAAGTACTACTTGTGGTGTCACCGCCGGACACCACACTTGCTAGGTGGTAGCCTTTAAATCGGCCGCGGTCCGGTAGTATACGTCGGACCCGCGTGTCGCCACTGTCAGTGATTGCAGACCGAGCGCCGCCACACGGCAGGTCTAGAGAGACGTCCTAGCACTCGCCCCAGTTGTACAGCCGACTTTGCTAGCGATGGTTCACTGACAAATTACGCTCTCATTTGCCGAGATGATAGTCAGCATAGCTTTCAGCTACGTCATTTGCTACGACCTAGCAAGGCGCCATTATCAATTGCTATTTATCTTGTGATGCTTGCACCGTCAGACCGATGTTCAATAATTATGGATTAAAGTTAAGTATTCCAGAAGCTACGTACTGTTTTTGCTACTATAAGACCTTGACCTGTTCCAGACCTCACGCCAGCCTGCGTGAGCTAAACGCGTGCCCTTCGGCCTCCCGTCCTAGTGGATTGGCTGTCTTGCCAGTCCACAAAACTACTACTACTACTACTACTACTACTACTAAATTATATTGGCGATCACAGATAACAACGCCGGCCGGAGTGGCCGTGCGCTTCTAGGCGCTGCAGTCTGGAACCGCGAGACCGCTACGGTCGCAGGTTCGAATCCTGCCTCGGGCATGGATGTGTGTGATGTCTTTAGGTTAGTTAGGTTTAAGTCGTTCTAAGTTCTAGGTGACTGATGACCTCAGAAGTTAAGTCGCATAGTGCTCAGAGCCATTTGAACCATTTGAACAGATAACAATCGAGCAGCGCAAAGCAACGAAATTGTGCTTCGTATTTTGGGTCATGATCTGTGGAAGAAAAAAAAAATTGGAGGGGTTACGGTAATCTGACCTCCAGGGGGTGTTTTTGAAATTTAGGCTTTTTAAAACGTGATTTTAATTTTTCTAGCCACATTAAAATATGAATACGACATTTGTTTTACATTGCTTCAACCGCAGCAGAAGTTCCATTGTTGCACTTCACAAAATCTGCGGATGTGATTTTTCCTCGTCAAAGGTACCGATGCGTAACGTCAGAAATGAAGACCTGCAGTGTATCTGCAGCTGATTTAGCCCCTCTTTTGACGCCCATATATCGCAGCATGAGCCTCTGCAGAAATTTTACCGAGATGAGGCAAGATTTTAGAACTGCAGTTTTTGACAAAAACAGATTTGATGAGTTTGAGAACTAAATTGGACAGGCAGTACATGACAGGTGTTCACGCAATGATTTTAAGGTAGAGTACTATGATTCCTGAACGGTAAGTGTATTTGATTACTAATTACAATATAAAGTCTATCTATTTAATTTGTCGATGTGAAATTACATCCTTCACGCGATAGAATCCAGCGTATCTGACGAGTTATTAAGGAGACATTTTTATTCGTATGTCATGAGTGTTTGGTCGACACGCAAAATTAAAAATCCAGGATTTGGAAAAAAAAGAATGAAAGACAAATTCACGCTCGATTGAAAGAACTAAAAACAACAAGAAGTGACATATTAAAACTCCTCGAAGTGGGGCAAAATGAAATGAACTTGAAAAAAACGGTTATTCAACTTCTATGACGTCTACAACGCTTACTTTTGCGTAACAAAACCTTTGTGTTTTACCATGTTAATAGATTATTGCATTACTTGCACGCCTTCTATTATTTAATGTCGACTGGTGTAACAAAAATTGAGCAAAGCGTTTTTTAAGTAAAATGTAATGCAGGATCACCGTTCGAATAGCTGCATGTGGGGTAACTTGCCGAAAACATCCTCAAACTGGCCGGTAGAATTGACTTTTAATAGCCTAGGACTGAACCAAAGCGTCCCTGATCTTAGTTTATGCGGCTATACTAATTGATATTAACATTGTGCTCGGAAATGTTAGATATGTGATTTAACAGAATCGCGGACAACTGTTGCTACCTAGGAATGCTAGAGTCTCGTAACGAATAAAAAAAAAATGTACTTGGGCAGCCAAATGGACACCGGACACCCCCCAAAAGTGGACCATGGAATGGTCCCATTCAAAAGTAACCACCACACGCTTTAAGATACTTACCCCACTGGGAGACAAGACGATCGATTTCTGTTTCGTAGAATGCGGTCGCCATGTGACGGATCCACAATCGCATCCACTCTTGCTCCTTCTCCACCGACTGAAACCGACCTCCAAACATGTCTTTCTTCAGGTCGGCAAAGAACTGAGCATCACGCAGTGGAAGATCCGAGTTCTACGAATGATGATACATCGTTTCCAAACCAAATCACTCAAGTGTAACTTTCGTCGGATTGGCAGTGTGGGATCAGGTGTTATCGTTAACAGGACGATTCCGTCCAACAGTATTCCTGGGAGTTGTAACTTCATAGTGCGTTGCAGTTTCTGCAGTGTCTTCATGGCAATGCGCATTGATCATGGTTCCCCGCTCGAGGAATCTACAAGCAGAGGAACCATACTGTTGCACGTTAACGCCGCTCCCACACCGATAATCGGACGAAGGCTACGCTTCACCGTTTTTGAAACAATGTAACATCCTCCGTATAGCTCGGATCTTTCACCATGAGATTTTCACATCTTTGGCGACCTGAAGAAAAACATAAGTGTACGTCGGTTTCATTCGGACGAGGAAGTGCTGTTGGATCCGTCAGCGGCCGACTGCGTTCTACGAAACAGGGGGATAAATGGAACCATTCCACGAATCCGCTGTGGCAGTTGTCTGCTTTTCATTTTCTCGCTGCTTATACACTGGAGCCACAGAAACTGGTACACCTACCTGATATCGTGCAGGGGCCCTGAGAGCACGTTTAAGTGCTGCAACACGACATGGCGTGGACTCGACTAATGTCTGAAGTAGCGCTGCACGGAACTGACACCATGAATCCTGCAGGGCTGTCCATAAATCCGTAAGCGTACGAAGGGGTGGAGATCTCTTCTGAACAGCATGTTGCAAGGCATCCAAGATATGCTCAATAATGCTCATGTCTGGGGAGTCTGGTGGCCAACGGATGAGTTAAAACTCAGAAGAGTGTTCCTGGAGCCACTCTGTAGCAATTCTGGACTTGTGGGGTGTTGCATTGTCCTGCTGGAATTTCCCAAGACCGTCGGAACGCAAAATGGTCATGAATGGATGCAGGTGATCAGACAGGATGCTTACGTACGTGTCACCTGTCAGAGTCGTATCTAGACGTATCAAGTGTCCCACGTCATTCCAACTGCACACGCCCCACACCATTACAGAGCCTCCACCAGCCTTATCAGTCCCCTGCTGACATGTAGGGTCCATGGATTCATGAGGATGTCTCCATACCCGTACGCGTCCATTCGCTCGATACTATTTGAAACGACACTCGTCCGACCAAGCAACGTGATTCCAGTCATCAACAGTCCATTGTCGGTATTGACGGGCCCAGGCGAGGCGTAAAGCTTTGTGTCGCGTAGTCATCGAGGGTACAGGAGTGGGCCTTCGGCTCCGAAAGCCCATATCGATGATGTTTCGTTGAATGGTTCGCACTCTGACACTTGTTGATGGCCCAACAATGAAATCTGTAGCAATTTGCCGAATGGTTGCACTTCTGTCACGTTGAACGATTCTCTTCAGTCGTCGTTGGTACCGCTCTTGCAGGATCTTTTTCCGGCCCCAGCTATGTCGGAGATCTGATGTTTTAACAGATTTCTCATATTCACGGTACACTTGTGAAAAGGTCGTACGGGAAAATCTCCACTTCATCGCTACCTCGGAGATGCTGTGTCTCATCGTTCGTGCACCAGCTGTAACACCACGTTCGAACTCACATAAATCTTTATAACCTGCAATTGGAGCAGCATTAACCGATCTAACAACTGTGCCAGACACTTGTCGTATATATGCGTTGCCGACCGCAGCGCCGCATTCATGGAGGTAAAAATAAGAGGAGTTGTCATGACGTCACTTGAAGCCGACCCAAGTCAAGATCCGCCATGTTAGCTACCCCAAAACATTCGCTTCTGGTAGTTTGATTTCGTGTAGTCGTGAAGTGTTTTGATAAAAAAATGCCGGCTTGCGTCGCTTACTGGTGTACTAATCGTTCTGATTGTAGTCTAAAGTTTAAACAAATCACATTTCATCCCTAAGTGGACTTATTTAATCGCTATTTTCTTATATATACTTGAAATTCTGATGCACTGTGAAGTAATACATTATGGTTTTATTTCTGTGATTTGACTTTAGATTTCCTATCAGTCCAATGCGAAGAACTCTCTGGAGGTGAGCAATACACTTGGTTTTCATTGTTTGGTTATTCCCAAGTAACTGAAAAGTCCTGGCAATAAATATCCTGAAAATGTAGACTAATGTTTTAAAATGCGATAATTTAATATAAAAGTAGTGTAACTTCATGTAGTTAATTAAATCTTCAGTAAAATATGTGGAACACATGTTACAGTGGTTAAATTATGAGTACTTAAAGGTTTACATATTTGTTAAAGCAAAGTTCCCTATCAATGTCCAGGCTACTTAGATCATTATATTAATCACTGTGTTGTCGTGTTAACCTGTAAATTGCTGTTATTTGCCACACTGAATGTCACTTGGTAGGTACAAGTTAAAAACAAAGTAGATGTGTAAACTACGATGGGCCTGACAATCTTAAATTCCGTTCTTTTCCTTCGTAATTTAACGAACCTTTCACTTTGTTGACACGACAGCTGGCTTGTTTATATCGTCCCTGCATACATCTATGGGACACCAAAGGAAATAAGGCAAGTTTCTTGCAAACCTGAACATTTGAAAATGCAACGAATACAAATCGGTGCCTGTAAACTATCAATCATTGTTTTGGAGTTCTGGCTTTATCAATTATCGGCACACACACAATGAAAGTGAATAGAAATGGATTATGAAAGCACGCTTTTCACAGCACATACTTCTCTTCTCGGGTATTCGTTGTATAAACAAAAAGGAATTACAGTACTGAGGCCAGAAGCTTCATATTTTGGTGTCGTAGTACTGCATCGAATATGCATTTAAGACCAGAAAAACGATTGAAGTTGCGTTCCTTATGCTGTGTTGTTCACTAAAACAGTGTAACATTTACTATATAAAATAAATATCGCGTACACACGACCGAAATAACGAACACGAAAGAATTGTAAACACTCGTCTGCTAATGTTTTGGGGGATCCAAGATGGCAGCAGGCCCCACCCACTGGCTTCAAAACAACGTACAGCGTAAGTCTGTAGCGCCATCTCCCCTTATTCTACCTCCATGGCCGTATTCTGCCACTATACATATCTCTGTATTTGAACACGCATGTCAATATCAGTTTCTTTAACGCTTAAGTGTAGGAGGTTAAGGGTTAAGAGGGGCGTTATGTAGCACGGTGTGGTACACTATTAAAACTGCGGGAGCGTACTTCCCTGGAAGAGTGAATCAATATAATGCTATTTCGTACGTGTATCTCGCGTAAAGACCATAAATTAAAATCTGAGCGATTCGAGCTCGCTCAGTCGTTCATCCAATGCACCACTTGCGACTAGAACAGAAAAGCGCTCTTCGCCAGACACTAAGGCGGTTTGCGGGCGATATAAGTACGTGTGGAACATGCATATGTTAATTTGCAGTTGTAAACAGCTGTAGTGATCCCACAAAAAGACAATTAAGAGAGACAGTTCAACATCCCTGAACGGATTCTACGTCAAACCGCAGATTGTTTAGTAACTGGCTACATAAACACTTCTGAAGTATCACAATGGTCATGGTTGAGAAAGCTCTGTGGAGTTCGAATCAACATTCGGATCGCTTGCTCCTTTGCTTCGTTTTTTACTTTTCAGTGCCAAACGTGACCATGAGATTGGTGTCCTTATGCCAAGTGTCACGGGTTCTGACCACGTGCGGCGTGGATGGAAGCCAAAACTGAAGACGATTCTTAATGCAGGCGTCACGCGCCGATTGCACAACATCGCGCAACGATGCCAGCAGTTAAGTTACGTGACTTAATCCGGCGACATCTGTTCGTGGAAACATCTACAAAAGCAGGCAAAAGTGTTACTGACGCTGTCTAGTTCATGATTACATTCAGAACATCGAATGGAATTGGCAGAATAGAAGTAAGACGCTTCAGCAGAGTAAGTCGCTGTACGGCTACTAAGGCTGTTGCGTATCGCTTGCATTCGTTGCTGGCTAACGAATATTCCACGAGATTCGAAGTACCGTTTCGTTACTGTCTGGAACTTTTCGTTACTCGTATGTTTTCTTCGCTGCAGGCACTTCGAACACGCCTCCATTTCGTTATCCACACCGGACTCGGAGTAACGGAGAAGTTTCGTTACTCGCCAGTGTTATTCTCCGTATTCTTCGTGCTGACTCTTTAGTTTTCGTACTGCAAGAGGAGCAAGTAGTTGGTGACGCGGAGTGATGAATGCGTTATGTCACTCATCACGGCCGGTCGGAGTGGCCGAGCGGTTCTAGGCGCTACAGTCTGGAACCGAGCGACCGTTACGGTCGCAGGTTCGAATCCTGCCTCGGGCATGGGTGTGTGTGATGTCCTTAGGTTAGTTAGGTTTAATTAGTTCTAAGTTATCGGTGACTGATGACCACAGAAGTTAAGTCCCATAGTGCTCAGAGCCATTTGAACCACTCATCACGTCTTCTTTTGTCATTTTTTTCGTGTTGTACTCGGGCAAAGTCGGTAATATTCATAAGCGTACAATTCCTTACTACGACCAGATACTTCTAATAGATGACTTGATTTACTTGTGGAGGAACTGTGTATCTCCAACATTACTTATTTTCGTACTTCTGTAATGGCCTTCATTTGCAGTATAGATGATATTATGCTCCAGTTTGTCATCCATAATTGGTCAGGATTTCTTAATAGTATATTACATATATCTATCAACATGTTAGGCATAAAATAAAAGTATTCATTTTTTAATGTCAGATTATGGTAATGTCGTTATCTTACACTCTGCTGTCGACACTGGTTTGTTGTTTTCCCTTTATTATCGTCTGCTGTGTTAGCAACATAGGTTTTAGCGCAAACAGCAGACAGCCAGAAAAACATCAATATGGAACAGTGAAGTACCTACTTTTGTTAATAATACTATGAAGATAAACATGCTGTATGTTATCTCACAGAAAAAAATGCAGTCAGTGACAGTGGTGAAACTTCACGGTTATTAATTCGTGATATGTCTATAACGGCAAACTCGTTTCGGCCTTTTTTTTCAATTTTCAAGTGATGATATATGTTAGTAGTTAATTGTTGTGCGTGTCAGACGTTGTGACATATTACATATTGCATCATGAAGCCTCTGATTTCCTGCCAGTGGTGTATGTCACCTTTGTAACAGCGTTTATATAGCATTTATGTACGTTTGACATTGAAAAATATCAGATGTACGTTAATGCTATATAAATGCTATTATAAACGGTGATCAACAGCACTGATAGGCAATCTAAGAGAGGCTACAGGATGCAATTTAAGTCATAATGTTTGACACATAAAACAAGTAACTACTAACATAAACGAACACATGAAAATGGAAAAAATGCCGAAACAAGCTCGTCGTGGTAGACATAACGAGTTAATGAAGTGTGAATAAAAAAGCAGTAAAAAATTGGAAAATGTTTTGTAACAAGTAGTTGTTCGAATTAATACGCGCTGCTGGCCCTTCAGAAAGGTGAAAATTGTGTTAAGGCTAGTCGGAACTATATATCGAAAATTATATACTGCATCTCTTGTTGTCTTGGAATTCAGAATCCGGTGAGCAGATATGCTAACAGCAAAATTTCTGCAACCGAATATGGAGGTCCACACAATTTTTTTTTTGCGTAAATCCGAGAAAAACAGAGCTGCAAGGCACGGTCTCTGCTAAAAATTAAAGATAGAAAGTAAGACTTCAAAGGAACGATCGCTTTAATTCCTCGCGAGTAATCACGCAAAGGCACCCGTCTCTTCGCGCTCTGTTAGCGTATATATTCCGTCACGGGGCAACGTGGCATTGAAAAGGTTTCATCAGTCCTCAGAAAAGCATCTCCCGGGCAATAAATTTATTTTCTGCACAATGTTTCATTTTTGCAGCGCTCGCCGCCAGCAGCGCGTATTTCCCATTAGGCGATCCATTTTCCGCGAGAGGCTGATTAAATCTGGTCTTTTCATTCGGACGGCGGCCCAGCTTTCGCTGCGTTTGCTATTTATTCCGAGCGTCGGCGCGTCTTAGGGAAGACGCCTCGTCGCAGTGCAACGCTCGTTTAATGGAGAGTAATAGCTGGGCGAGCCCATTTGTTACGGGTCGGGTTTTTGTACGCGCGCTTCGACTGGGCCATGTACCCGTCGCCGTCGGAAAAGCCGAGTCAGTGCATCGCGAAATAGATCTTTCTCACGAGTAAGGTCGCGGCTGGTTATCTGCTCGCATAGCGTGCAACCAGAGCTTTGGGGGACGTGGTAGTTGGCCAGATATGGATTAACAGCGGTCGGTCTGAAACAGACACGGACATACGCGTATACAGGATGAGGTACTTAAAGCTATTTTATGTTCTTCTGGAGACATGAATCTCAACTTTATCTTCGATGTGTGTAGAGGCTGAAGCAATGGTTCAAATGGCTCTGAGCACTATGGGACTTAACATCTGAGGTCATCAGTCCCCTAGAACTTAGAACTACTTAAACCTAATTAACCTAAGGACATCACACACATCCATGCCCGACGCAGCATTCGAACCTGAACCGCTCGGCCACACCGGCCGGCCTGAAGCAATGAATTAAAATTTATGCCACAGCTGGGTCTTAGATCAGGGCATCCAGGTTACTAGGCAGATGTGTTAACCACTACACAAAAGATGCATGGACTACTGTAGTCCTATGCCCTTCCTAACACAAACTACAATTCCCACCTTCGGCCCATTTTCTCCTTCTTAAATCACCAGTGCTACCGAGGCTCTCTGACATTGGGTAGGCCGAGCAGCTATGGTAGCCACAGTGATACTACGGTGCAGTGGATAGCAGATCCACCTCGTAAGCAGAAGTCCTGGCTTCAGTCTCAGCTGTTGCACGTACTTTAAATCACTGCTTCTGGTTCTATCCTAATCGAAAGTTCAAAAGGTAACAAAAGTAGTTGTTGTTCTCAAAGGGGGGTTTCCAATGACACCAAACTCAGCCCCCTGCCCCAACCTCAAAGGGCAGGAAACGGGGGGGGGGGGGGGGGGGGGGGTGTCAGCTTTAAAATTTTAAACAAGAACCCCCCATTCCTTACTGCTGATTCGGATTCTCCAGTGAATAAGTACGTAACTTTTGTATCTAACATTTTTTCGTCGCATGATAGATATCGCTGAAGTGAACAAAAACCAAAATGAGTTGAAAAATGATGACATCTCAAAAAATGCACATCGAATTGGAATCCCAGAAGTTTTTATAGGCAATTGTTTTAAATTTTTAATGAGAAACAGGTTTCTACAGAAAAAACTTGGTTCTCCAGAATATAATACATTACTTCGTGTGATTTCTTTCACAGTTCCTGGGCAACACTAAATGTAGTTTTTAATTCATTGAAGAATAAACCAGTGAAGTGATCCAACTGCTTTCCATTTCAGTGACGTCTGTGGAAGAAATTACACGAACAATGCAGACGAAGTAATGTACTATGTTCTGGAGAAACAAATAGTTCTGCTATAAAAATCCATTTCTCACTACAGATTTTAGAGTAACTGCCTTTATAACCACTTCGAATTCTAATCAGATGTAAATTTCTCGAGATGGCATTTTCCAACGGTTTTAATACATTGATATTTTTTCGATTACACCGCCATTCACTGAGCAAGTATAAATCTTGAAATGCAGAAGTTTCGTATTTTTCACGAAGAATCCGAATCCGCAATAGAGCATGGGGTTTTATGTTTAAGATTTCAAATTGACCGCTTCTCTTCACCTGGACGTGGGACAGACTGTAGAATTTGGTATCATTCTATGTCCTGCTGCGGCATCACACCAGAGTCAGACTTAACAAATTGACCGCGTGTCAAGAGAAATAATTATTAAATGACAGCGTCTAGTACGCTTACGCGAAACTAAATTTAATTTTTCTGATGAAACATCGAAGAAAGGCGACGATGTACTAATCTTGTAACTGGTAGTGAGATAAAAATTACGCAAAGTTAACACCGTTAGAACATTATAGAAAGGTATGTACAAGTGTGAAACGTTCTCATGCTCTTTAGCTCTCTTGCGCTTTTGTTCTTTTACGATTAGGTCAGGTTGAGAATTTGGCCTTTCTAGATCAAATGTTCAAATGGCTCTGAGCACTATGGGACTTAACATCTGAGGTCATCAGTCCCCTAGAACTTAGAACATACTTAAGCCTAACTAAGCTAAGGACACCACACACATCCATGCCCGAGGCAGGATTCGAACCTGCGACCGTAGCGGTAGCGCGGTTCCAGACTGAAGTGCCTAGAACCGCTCGGCCACACCTGCCGGCTAGATCGCTGTCGCTGAAGTGTATTACTAAAAGTGAGTGTTTACATATGTAGACAATGTTCGATTAAAATAAAAAAAAGGTTAACTACATATTACGAGCATGTTATTCGAATACTGTTTCATTTTAGATAAAAAGAAAAACCAGATCAATAAAAAGTCCGAAAGTTTAATACGAAAGCTTTTGTTTGGCTAGCGATTGTTTCAAAAGGCATTTTGTCTGTAATTACTGTTTGCATATTACATTCCTTAGAACATGCAGTCGTTTCCTGGTAGTCCGATAATTTTTCTGAATGCAATTATTACGAGAATAAACATTTCATTTCACCGTCAGTAAAAGCACCAAACGAACTGCTTCATAGCTATCTGTGGGCCGTAGTTATTCTGCAGTTTTAAAGTAAATGAAAGTTAAAAGTAGTTCTATCATTCTTGATTTTCACAAAATACGTCATATTAAACAAAATATAAGAATAGACCCCCGTTTTCTTGCAACGTTACCGCCAAAGACAGAGTTCCAGTAAACAATTCCAGGAAACATTCTATGTTCTTGATTGTCAGATGCAGAATATAAAATAAAGTTCACGTTATTGCTGGAGGTGATGTTATACTGCTTCGAGGTGAACATCTTTTATTACAACCTTTTTTAATTTGATTTGTAGTTCCAAATATTTCCAGAAACCGTTTTAAACGACTCACCCTGTACGTCGTTAACACAAAATATGCTGCTAGTACTACTACTACTACTACTACTACTACTACTACTACTATATATTATTATTATTATTATTATTATTATTATTATTATTATTATTATTATCTTTCCTTTCTCAGACCTTAGGTCTGGTTCGGAATGAAAGTGACGCGGACCTTGATCAAGCGTCACTTCCTTTTAACTGTACGGTATATGTTACATTGCGTTTAGGAACTTTCGGGTAATTGAACATGTATCAATAATTACGGATTTCTGAAGTTGTATATATAAGTTTGGATGTAGCTGTATTGCATTGATGTACTGGTGGATATTGCGTGGTATGACTCCTGTAGTTGAAAGTATAATTGGTATAATGTCAACTTTATCCTGATGCCACATGTCCTTGACTTCCTCAGCCAGTTGGATGTATTTTTCAATTTTTTCTCCTGTTTTCTTCTGTATATTTGCTGTATTGGGTATGGATATTTCAATTAGTTGTGTTAATTTCTTCTTTTTACTGGTGAGTATGATGTCAGGTTTGTTATGTGGCGTTGTTTTATCTGTTATAATGGTTCTGTTCCAGTATAATTTGTATTCATCATTCTCCAGTACATTTTGTGGTGTATACTTGTATGTAGGAACGTGTTGTTTTAAAAGTTTATGTTGTAAGGCAAGCTGTTGATGTATTATTTTTGCGACGTTGTCATGTCTTCTGGGGTATTCTGTATTTGCTAGTATTGTACATCCGCTTGTGATGTGATCTACTGTTTCTATTTGTTGTTTGCAAAGTCTGCATTTATCTGTTGTGGTATTGGGATCTTTAATAATATGCTTGCTGTAATATCTGGTGCTTATTGTTTGATCCTGTATTGCAATCATGAATCCTTCTGTCTCACTGTATATATTGCCTCTTCTTAGCCATGTGTTGGATGCGTCTTGATCGATGTGTGGCTGTGTTAGATGATACGGGTGCTTGCCATGTAGTGTTTTCTTTTTCCAATTTACTTTCTTTGTATCTGTTGATGTTATGTGATCTAAAGGGTTGTAGAGGTGGTTATGAAATTGTAGTGGTGTAGGCGATGTATTTATGTGGGTGATTGCTTTGTGTATTTTGCTAGTTTCTGCTCGTTCTAGAAAGAATTTTCTTAAATTGTCTACCTGTTCATAATGTAGGTTTTTTATGTCGATAAATCCCCTTCCTCCTTCCTTACTGCTTAATGTGAATCTTTCTGTTGCTGAATGTATGTGATGTATTCTATATTTGTGGCATTGTGATCGTGTAAGTGTATTGAGTGCTTCTAGGTCTGTGTTACTCCATTTCACTACTCCAAATGAGTAGGTCAATATTGGTATAGCATAGGTATTTATAGCTTTTGTCTTGTTTCTTGCTGTCAATTCTGTTTTCAGTATTTTTGTTAGTCTTTGTCTATATTTTTCTTTTAGCTCTTCCTTAATATTTCTATCATCTATTCCTATTTTTTGTCTGTATCCTAGATATTTATAGGCATCTGTTTTTTCCATCGCTTCTATGCAGTCGCTGTGGTTATCCAATATGTAATCTGCTTGTTTAGTGTGTTTTCCCTTGACTATGCTATTTTTCTTACATTTGTCTGTTCCAAAAGCCATATTTATATCATTGCTGAATACTTCTGTTATCTTTAGTAATTGGTTGAGTTGTTGATTTGTTGCTGCCAGTAGTTTTAGATCATCCATGTATAGCAAATGTGTGATTTTGTGTGGGTATGTTCCAGTAATATTGTAACCATAATTTGTATTATTTAGCATGTTGGATAGTGGGTTCAGAGCAAGGCAGAACCAGAAAGGACTTAATGAATCTCCTTGGTATATTCCACGCTTAATCTGTATTGGCTGTGATGTGATATTATTTGAATTTGTTTGGATATTAAGTGTGGTTTTCCAGTTTTTCATTACTATGTTTAGGAACTGTATCAATTTAGGATCTACTTTATATATTTCCAATATTTGTAGTAACCATGAGTGGGGTACACTATCAAAAGCTTTTTGGTAATCGATGTATGCGTAGTGTAGCGACCTTTGTTTAGTTTTAGCTTGATATGTCACCTCTGCATCTATTATCAGTTGCTCTTTACATCCTCGTGCTCCTTTGCAACAGCCTTTTTGTTCTTCATTTATAATTTTGTTCTGTGTTGTATGTGTCACTAGTTTCTGTTTAATGACTAAAGTTAATATTTTGTATATTGTTGGTAGGCATGTTATGGGGCGATATTTAGCTGGGTTCGCTGTGTCTGCTTGATCTTTAGGTTTCAGATAAGTTATTCCATGTGTAAGTGTATCAGGGAATGTGTATGGGTCTGCAATGTAACTGTTAAATAATTTAGTTAGATGTGAATGTGTTGAGGTGAACTTCTTTAACCAGAAATTTGCTATTTTATCATTTCCAGTGGCTTTCCAATTGTGAGTAGAATTAATTGCTTGGGTGACTTCATGTTGCAAAATTGTCACTTCAGGCATTTGTGGTATCATCTTGTATGTGTCTGTTTCTGCTTGTATCCACCGTGCATGCCTGTTATGTTGTACCGGGTTTGACCATATGTTGCTCCAGAAGTGTTCCATGTCTGTTATGTTTGGTGGATTGTTTATTTCAATGTGTGTGTTATCTATTGTCTGGTAAAATTTCTTTTGGGTTGTGTTGAATGTTTGGTTTTGTTTCCTTCTATTTTCACTTTTTTTGTATCTTCTGAGTCGTTTGGCGAATGCTTGTAATTTCTGCTTCTTTTCGTCTAATTGCTCTGTCGCTTCTTGTTGTGAGATTTTACCTAACCTTTTTCGTTTTTTTTTTCCGAGATTTCATTTCTTATAAATTGTGTTAGCTGTCCGATGTCTTTTCTCAGTTTTTCTATTTTGATCTGTAGCCTGTGTTGCCATGCTGGTTTTGTGGGTTTCTTCTGTGTGTTGGTTGGTTCTGATCTCTGCCTAGTGTGTATATTTAGTGTAGTGAGTGCTCCTATATATACCAGTAGTTGTAACTCTTCCATAGTTGTGTTTTCATTTATTTTGTTGTGTATGATTGTGTTGATAGTTTTTATTGTTGTTTCGACTTGTGGGTTATTTGGTGGTCTATGCAAGAATGGTCTAATGTCTGTATTTGTGTCTTTGTATTCTATATATGTTAGCTGAAATTTTTCTTCTATATCTAATATCTGTGTCACTTTGTGTTCTATTTGTGCTTGTTCTGGTGGCTGCCTTAAGACTTCATTTTCCTCTGATTGTTTAATTGGTGCGTGTTGTTCTTTGTTTGTTTGCTCTGGGATGTTTGAGTCCATTACTGTATTTTCTTCTTCTTCTGATTGCACATTATTTTGTTCCAGTATTTGTTGTACTTGTTGTTTGATGTTATCTAATTCTGACTGGGGTATCCTGTTATTTTTTATTATTACACGGATCTGATCAGCTAGTCTTTGTTCTGTTAAAAATTTTAATTCTGGATATCTGGTAATAAATGTTGTGTATACTTGTGATCTGTATCCAGTTGTGTTGGTTCCTAGGTTTGTTGCTTGGTAATAACAGAACATGAGGTGTCGATTAACTTCATCTGACCATCTCATCCTCTGTCTTTGTTTCCCTTCTAGGGTGGTTGCAGGAAGCATATCCTGCAAAACACCTCTATTTGGATTTAAATCATTTTCCAGTTGGCTAGCAGTGTCGTTACCATTGTGGGCAGGCATAGGGTTCAAGCGTCGTCCCCGACCATGACGGCGCTTGTCCGAGGCTTCATTAGTTCTGTCCTGAACCAACTAATCACACTAAAAGGGGGGTTAGCCCTATTAGTGGTTTGTTCTTTTCGTCGCCTTTTACGACTGGCAGAACATACCGGAGGCCTATTCTTTTCCCGGGCCTCCACAGGGATTATTATTATTATTATTATTATTATTATTATTATTATTATTATTATTATTATTATTATTATTATTATTATTATTATTATTATTGTCTTCAGTCCAGAGACTGGTTTAATGCAGCTCTCCAAGCTGCTCTATCATGTGCAAGCTTCATCTCCATATAACTACTGCAACCTACACCCTTCTGAATCTGCTTGCTGTATTCATCTCTTGGTCTCTCTCTTCTATTTTTACCCTCCACATTTCCCTCCAATACTAAGTTGGTGATCCCTCGATGCCTCAGAACATGTCCTTACAACCGATCCCTTCTTCTAATCAAGTTGTGCCACAAATTACGCTTCTCCCAATTCTATTCCGTACCTCCTGAATAGTTACATGATCTACCCATCTGATCTTCAGCATTCTTCTCTAGCACCACATTTCAAAAGCTTCTATTATTTTCTTCTATAAATTGTTTATAGTCCATGTTTCACTTCTATACATGGCTACACTCCGTACAAATACTTTCAGAAAAGATTCTTGACACTTCAATCTATACTCTATGTTAACAGATTTCTCATCTTCAGAAACGCTTTCTTGCCACTGCCAGTCTACAGAATACTATACACCACGAGACTGCCGCTGGTGGCGTTGCCGGCTGGTGACGTACTAAGGAAAAGTGGAGGAAGGGGGATTGGGGAGTCATTCTAGCTACGGAAGTGGCAGCACATACGGAAATCCACTGAGGTATGAGAAACGGCAAATTTTTATCGCCCGGAGCATGGGAACCAGCATCAGGTAACAGTGAAGCTAGTCCACTATTCATGTATTACTGTTGTGAATATCTAGAGAAAGTGGTTGAAGGATGGTGAAACCAGGGGTAGGTGACAAGGTCTCACAATGTCTTGGACGTCAATACGTTCTCACAGAACGTGGAGGTCGAAGCTATCTCGATCTGTACAACTAGGTTACGTTAGACCTGACGTTTCCGATTGTTACTATCCTGGGCAGTCGCTAATGCAAGTCCCAGTGAACATGAAGTCAGCGACGAAGGATAAGGTGACTATAACGATGATAGGTTTATCATGATACTCTCTCCAACAATAGGCATCCACGTTGTGCTGGCGTAAGCTGTCGCCATCACACCAGTTGGCAAAGATGTAGCAAGAAGAACGGTAGCAGGCGCTGGATGATGCACACCTATTGGGAGAGAGGCCAAAGACAGACTGGCAAGCAACAAGCCGCCAACGCCCTCTCGACTGCAAGTAGTTAGATCTCCGCCGCGGATCGGAGGGCTCAGTCTCAGTCCCTTGGTCACTAGCGTAGTCGGTCAGTCACAGTCTGTCACTAATTCAGCCGCTCAGTCAGTGGCTCACTAACTCGATCTCCAAGTTGGCATCTGTTAGTACATTGTGACCAGATTAGTGTACATAGCGGGACTTTTACTTTACCCATAGAGATACTAAATTTTGTAATAGCTAGAATACCGTTATTGTCTGGATGAGTACTATTACGGAAGAGCTTGTACTACAACACATGGACACTCTTAAAGATAAATATCTTCCTGTTCATGTACATATAGAACCCTGTTAATACATGTGTGCAGTTGTATTGTAGGAAGAGGATACTACCCACCAAACAACATCCTCTTCTTTGCAACGGTACATGACTCTACACACGTCTCCTCAAAATCTTCAGCTAGCAGTGAAACGTCAACATTTCCAGGTCTTGTGAGTCTTCAAGTTTTCCTGCCAGATATGTTGTAAGTAGTCTTCATGGGTTTGCCGCTGGATGACAGTGTGTAAATTTCACAATATTTCTTCGGATATTGTGATGATGTCGGAAGTTGCTCCAAGGAAATATTGTGGAATTTGCACGACATCATCCGGCGACAAACCCCTGATGACTGTTTACATTTTGGGGCCTTGTTTACGGATGATTTTATTCGCGATATTGTGACCACGAAAAATAGTGTATGTAGTACAGAAAATACAGAAGGGAACTTTGTTAAAACATTCAATGTAGCACTCAAATATTTTTCATCAGAAGAAGTGAAGGGATATTCTGGCGTAATGCTGAACATGCCCTTTAACTCAGAGAAGGAGTTAATAGCGACGGCTAGCTGGAACGAATCCCAGTCTTCATTTATATTTTACCTCATCTCCCACTTTTTCAGATATCCACTGACCTATTTCCCATCAAAACCAAATAGAAACTGGAGGGAAAACTGTTTAAGAAAAGGAGTGGAAAGAGTTGATAGTGTTTTTCCGCGTTCTGTTATATACAGCGTTTATCTCAAAAATCCAGACATATAATGTATATGTATTAATTATTGTAATGCAGATGTATTAATTCTGTATTTGTTGTACTTTAGGCGTTTGTAAGAGATTTACCAGTCTTCTTTTTTTTCGAAATTTACCATCCTTGCTAAAGGGCGGCCGGGATATTTCTTACGCTGTCTCACAATCTTAACAGTTAATGTACATAGTGTTAACTTCATTGATATTATTTGGGAAAAAACCGCATCGTCTGAAAAAAAAAAAAAAAATGGTCTGAGAAAGTTTCAACCAACATCCAAAAGGCTTCTCCAAGACCACCATGTACTGCGTATTTTCCCACAAATGGAGATTGTGTAGTAATGTTAAACACAATTTGCAGTACAACTTGCGATGCGTTTTCTGTGTTCGTAAATCTTGATACGTCTACATTGGAAACACCCTGGAATGCTATTGATGAACAGCACCACAACGTGTGGTGTCTCCAGGTTGACGTACAAATTTCCAGTCAGGGTGCGCGGGACATAATCGCGAGAGTGCTCCTGCTGTCATATGAAATCGCACCCCCGCACAATAACCACAGGTGTGGGTCGAATGTGTCTAGCTCGCAGACCGGTTTGTCACAGGCCCTCAACTGGACTCCCCCTAGCCAACAGACGGCCATCACTGGCACCGAGGCAGAAGCGACCTTTTATCAGAATACGCAACACACCTACAGCCTGTCCTCCGATGAGTTCTCGCTTAATACCAATGAAGTCGCAAATGGTGTCTGGCACGGAGCTTTCTTGAAGTAACCGATATGTAACATTTCGTAGAATCGCTATCGTACCAGCTGCTACTCAAATCGCTGCTGCCGATGCAGTACGAAGCGCCAGAGCCATATGCCGAACACGGTGGTATTCCTCTCGGTACAGTATAATATTTCTGGCTTATTCAGCCATAGCTCCAGGAACCTATTCCCAGGGCAGTGGAGATGCACGAAGCATAGAGATGACGCAATGTGGGATGAGGTACCGGTGACAGATGTTAGATTCGGTACCATTCCCGTGAGAAAGACCGCCTGCATGATGCTGCTGCTCTGTGATTGGCTGCTGTGTTCGGCGGTAGGGCGCCAAAACATTAAACTTTAGTTACTATTATGAGTTAAACTGTCATCCAAATTACTTCATTCTTTAAATAAATATCTCTCAACAGCCAGCTATCAGTCATTTCAAAATTATTAAAATCAAAGTATTACTAAAACAAAAGACTGACGACATTACTGCCGATGCACTTCGGTGGCGTTCGGGTCACGCCTTGCTGGCTTGGCGCGCGAAGTGTCTCGGGCAGTCCGGCTCTCCGGTTCTGACCGTTCCAGTAGACAGACATGTTGTCTGTTATAGCAGTATTTGTTTCATGCAATTTTGTTTACTAAAGTTCCGACCGTCGCTAGGTGCAGACATGTTGTCTGTGATAGCAGTATTTGATTCATGTAATTTTATTCTCCAGTTCTGACGGTTCCAGTAGACAGACATGTTGTCTGTGGTAGGATGTATTTCATGTTATTTTAGCCAGATATAATGACTGTGGAAAGATATGTTCAATACGTTGTGATCAAAAATAGTTTCTCGTGTCTATATCAATAAAAACGCGAGTGGCATCCCAAATGAGTTACAGTTTATTCGTAGTAGCAGTTCCTTGCGAAGTTAATTTCAGCCTCAAGAAAAAGAATCCATGACCTGCGTGCTGTTTTCTGCTCTGGGGACATCATCATCATGAAGACAGCACGTTAGTGAAGTGTACAAGAACTTATGTATTCCACACAGGGCAGTGGAAACAACTAAGCACCTCACGTGTACTGCATGCACAGTAGAAATGTGCTCAGTGACACGTCATCTGCAGTAATGCAGAGGAGGTAAAGAAAGGTGAAAGTATTAACACTATCCCACTTTTATTCCTTTTTTCTTGCCGTAACAGCCACGTGCCGTCCGGAACTAGACCCTCTTGCGACCGTCCACTCACGTGACCACCGTTGCCAGCAATCATTTACTGTGGCTACGTTTGTGCCAAGACTTTCTGCAGTATCGCAGAAGGAACATGCAGCTTCTCATATCCCTGTTACACGACCTTGTTCAAACTCAGCGAGATGTTGATAAAGGCTTCTTTGTCGCCTTAAAGGGACTCATGACTAATATCAGCTCACGATGTTCAATTTCAAAGGCAACTAATGCTCACGCTCGTTATGGTGTCTATTTATGGCAAATCTGATTTGCTTCCTCACATTGGTGCTATTAGCGTCACTCTTATGCGACTGGAGACAAATCTGGACATCACATTACATTTCTAGATGACGCCTAGCAGCATTCTTTTATGAAGCACAGGTCCTTCTTGGTGTTAGGATTTTTTTCCGTTCTTCAGTTTCCATCTGCGTGGAGGGGTCAAACGTTCGCCTGACAGTGACCTAGGAGCACTCGGCCGAGAGCTCGTGGGCATTTAGGCTGTGGAAACTCGAGAAGACTTTATGACAGGGCTTTTTTTTCCCCTCAACCCTATCCGTAAACTCGCGTTCATCATCAGTGTCCTCCATAGCCACGTCGTAATATCGTCGTCACTTTTTATTATTTCCACTGTCTAAGCACGTAGTTTACCGTGGCATACGGCAGACAATATTCGCTACAGGAGGGTCAGAGTGGGTGCTGCGACAGCAGCCGGCCGAAGGAAAGGTAACAAAAACAGCGTGTCTGACGTCGTCCAGCATTGGAGCCAGAGGGGAAAAACAGCAGCCCGCATCTCGTGGTCGTGCGGTAGCGTTCTCGCTTCCCACGCCCGGGTTCCCGGGTTCGATTCCCGGCGGGGTCAGGGATTTTCTCTGCCTCGTGATGGCTGGGTGTTGTGTGCTGTCCTTAGGTTAGTTAGGTTTAAGTAGTTCTAAGTTCTAGGGGACTGATGACCATAGATGTTAAGTCCCATAGTGGTCAGAGCCATTTCAACCATTTTTTTGAAAAACAGCACGTCGGACGAGGTCAGACAGTGGAGCGAGGAGGCTTTAACGAAACTAGAAAGAATGTGTCACTCTGTTCCTCGGATGTCTGCCACAGTGTCGCGTTTTCCCCGCCAGTTAGCCTGGTCTCGGATCCGCAGAGGGCAGCGGGCGGCGCAGTAATGTAAATTCCGCGACAGTCCAAAGGCAATCTGTGTGGCGTTGTGTGGCGTGGAGCGCGGAGCGCGTCAGCGCCGAATTAGTGGCACTTCTGTCTGTGCTCGACTCTCGGCTATCGACAGTCAGCAAACGCTGGCGGAAAGTAGCCAGCGGGGCCTGTCGACAGCGCTTCCGATGTAGTTTATTAGAAAAACACGAAAAGGGGTAAGAAAACAGGGCACATTATGGGTTCCCCACAAATCCTCTTACAAGCAGGCGAGGATCCAGAATTCGGTTTTGGGACGGGGTGGGTGGGTGGGCGGGCGGGTGGGTGCGTGGGGGGGGGGGGGGACGAAGGGAAGAACAGATTGTTTACGTACTACAGCGTCACGCCCGTCTGTTCCACAGTGCAGTCTGACGTATACTCCATGCAAATACCTCGTAGGTGACTACTGAATTTGTACGCCTAAAGACGAGAATTTCTCCGAATTCTCCCTAAACCAGGCGTGTTTATAATGAAACAAAGTTACAACTATAACAGATAGCTTCAGTCTTACCATGTACACTACTGGCCATTAAAATTGCTACACCACGAAGATGACGTGCTACAGACGCGAAATTTAACCGACAAGAAGAAGATGCTGTGATATGCAAATGATTAGATTTTCAGAGCATTCACACAAGGTTGGCGCTGGTAGCGACACCTACAACGTGCTGACACGAGGAAAGTTTCCAACCGATTTCTCATACACAAACAGCAGTTGACCGACGTTGCCTGCTGAAACATTGTCATGCCTCGGGTAAGGAGGAGAAATGCGTACCATCACGACTCCGACTTTGATAAAGGTTGGATTGTAGCCTATCGCGATTGCCGTTTATCGTATCGTGCCATTGCTGCTCACGTTGGTCGAGATCCAATGACTGTTAGCAGAATATAGAATCGGTGCGTTCAGGAGGGTAATATGGAACGCCGTGCTGGATTCCAACGGCCTCGTATCACTAGCAGTCGAGATGACAGGCATCTTATCCGCACGACTGTAACGGATCGTGAAGTCACGTCTCGATCCCTGAGTCAACAGACGTGGACGTTTGTAAGACAACAACCATCTGCACGAACAGTTCGACGACGTTTGCCGCAGCATGGACTATCAGCTCGGAGACCATGGCTGCGGTTACCCTTGATGCTGCATCACAGACAGGAGCGTCTGCGATGGTGTACTCAACAACGAACCCGAGTGCACGAATGGCAAAACGTCGTTTGTTCGGATGAATCCAGGTTCTGTTTACAGCATCATGATGGTCGCATCCGTGTTTGGCGACATCGCGGTGAACCTACATTGGAAGCGTATGTTCGTCACCGCCATACTGGCGCATCACCCGGCGTGATGGTATGGGGTGCCACTGGTTACACGTCTCGGTCACTTCTTTTTCGCATTGATGGCACTGGGAACAGTGGACGTTACAGTTGAGATGTGTTACGACCGTGGCTCTACCCTTTATTCGATCCCCGCGAAACCCTACATTTCAGCAGGATAATGCACGACCGCATGTTGCAGGTCCTGTACGGGCCTTTCTGGATACAGAAAATGTTCGACTGCTGCCCTGGCCAGCACATTCTCCAGATCCCTCACCAACTGAAAACTTCTGGTCAATCGTGGCTGAGCAACTGGCTCGTCACAATACGCCAGTCACTACTCTTGATGAACTGTGGTATCGTGTTGAAGCTGCACGGGCAGCTGCACCTGTACACGCCATCCAAGCTCTGTTTGACTCAATGCCCAGGCGTACCAAGGCCGTTATTACGGCCAGAGGTGGTTGTTCTGGGTACTGATTTCTCAGTATCTATACACCCAAACTGCGTGAAAATGTAATCACATGTCAGTTCTAGTATAATATATGTGTCCAATGAATACTCGTTTATCAACTGCATTTCTTCTTGGTGTAGCAGTTTTAATGGCCAGTACTGTAGTTCAATTGGAGATACTCTGTTACAAAATTCCAAAATTCCTATGATCATAAATACACTGATTAATCAAAACATATGGACCACTGCCCACCGCGACTTTGAATGCCGCCTGTCGTCGTTGGGGGGGAACGTGACGCGGTTATAACAGTTTATAAGCGGAGCAGACACGGACGGTGCATCACCGTAGCGAAGGTACGTGCTGCAAATGTGGAAAGCCATTGAGAGAAGTGAGAAAATGTTTTTCTCATTAACACATTTGTTAAGTAATCTGTCATTTGAAAGTTTTGTACATTTGGATTCGATTCTCCAAATAATGGGGAGTGGGGGGTTACTGGTAATTTATTGCAGTGATTAAATACTATAATCATGATTTCTTTATACTTTACCGAAACATCTAAGAAATTGCATTCGCCCGAAAATTTGTGAACATGTGTCACGCTGTTAGCTTAAGAGCTGTAGTAGTAACAAACTCTCGCCGTTTTTTCAGCATGAATTACACAGTACGGAATGTGCACTCGCCTTATATCAGTATTAGACTGAGCTGTATGACCGTGTAAATGAGGGAGATGCAGTATCTTCCAGCCTTTTTCGCCTACATTTGGGAAGTCGATCTTTCTCTTATTTCCGTTTCTTAGAGGAGGGTGTTTGCCTGTCTTTCATCTCTTATTAGACTCTTATGATCTGTCGCTTCTACCTGTGAACTTAACGAACAGTGTCGGATTTCTTGTTGACATTACGTACAGTTAGCCTGAGGAGGGTGCCCTATCGTGGTTAGAATGTTATCGGCCACCTCGTAAGCCCGCGTACTTGGGCAAGCCATCGCAGAAGCGGCTGGAACGTATCCTGTTTCAATGTAGCTTGTAATTTATAGAACTCTTTCTCATTTTCGAGACACTTGGCTGAGAAATTTGGTAAAATAAATGCTTCACCCCCGCCCCAAGAGCCCCAACAATTTGTATCAATGCACGCTTAAGGGAAATACTCCAACCCGAGTTGTTAAAACCAAATAAAAATTGTTTTAAAACACCCGAATGTGTTGAAACTTCCTGGTAGATTAAAACTGTGTGCCGGACCGAGACTCGAACTCGGGACTGGCAGAACTGAAGCTGTGAGGACTGGTCGTGAGTCATGCTTTCGTAGCTCAGATGGGCTGGCATGGTAGCTCAGCGTGTTCGGTCAGAGAGCCGGTTGGCCTCTGTAATAAAAAAACAGAGTGGAAGGATCAACCACCGAACTTGAACAGGTTGTCTTGCGACGTTCGCAACGTCGAAACAACGATAAAAAAAAAAAAAAAAAAAAAAAAAAAAAAAAAAAAGATGGTAGAGCACTTTGCCGCGAAAGGCAAAGGTCCCGAGTTCGAGCCTCGGTCGGGCACACTGTTTTAATCTGCCAGAAAGTTTCATATCGGAGGACATTCCGCTGAAGAGTGAAAATCGCATTCTGGACCAGAATGTGTTTATCCTGTCACCAAAACCTTCGCTTATCCGTAAAATTTTGCATTCATGCACAGGATTTAACGTATCTTAAGATTATCATGTAACAGATAATTATGACCAGCAGAATCACAGGAGTCAGGACGAGGTATTATTTGGCCAAAATCTGAATTTACTTCAAACAACATACGGGTGTTTTCAAATAAGGTGTTTTCTTTGAAACTCACAAATTAGCAAGTGAAATGAATATTTATTTAGATAGATGAACATAACGATACCATTTCTTTCCTTCCCCATGAACCACGGACCTTGCCGTTGGTGTGGAGGCTTGCGTGCCTCAGCGATACAGATAGCTGTACCGTGCAACCACAACGGAGGGGTATCTGCTGAGGGCCCAGACAAACGCGTGGTTGGTGAATAGACGCAGCAGCCTTTTCAGTAGTTGCAGGGGCAACAGTCTGGATGATTGACTGATCTGCCCTTTAAACACTAACCAAAACGGCCTTGCTGTGCTGGTACTGCGAACGGCTGAAAGCAAGGGGAAACTACTGCCGTCATTTTTCCCGAGGGCATGTAGCTGAAGACCAGCTGAACGGAATGGACAGTGTCTTGAAAGGAGGATATAAGATGAACATCAACAAAAGCAAAACGAGGATAATGGAATGTACTCGAATTAAATCGGGTGATACTGCGGGAATTAGATTAGGAAATGAGACGCTTAAAGTAGTAAATGAGTTTTGCTATTTGGGTAGCAAAATAACTGATGATGGTCGAAGTAGAGAGGATATAAAATGTAGACTCACAATGGCAAGGAAAGCGTTTCTGAAGAAGATAAATTTGTTAACATCGAGTATAGATTTAAGTGTCAGGAACTAGTTTCTGAAAGTATTTGTATGGATTGTGGCCATGTACAGGATAGAGTAGCACGGAGAGCTGCATGAAACTAGTGTCAGGACTGAAGACCACAACAACAACAACAACAACAACAACAACCCTTTCTTTGGAGTTATGAAAACATCTACTTCGTGATTTTTCGAGAGAGTTGCAGCAATTTTTGTTTTAGTACAACACTGTAATTTCGTGCCAATCCAGTTGACGACATTTGTGTGGGTGAGACGCTGTAATCGCACCTAACGGCACGTTTTGCGGCTTGCAGACAGGACCACTGCCACTCTGAGCTTCGCTGGGCCGTTGGGATTCAGTGGAGTACAGTCTTCATTTCGGAGCGTAAGCGGCAACATTGACTTCCGGTAGAGCCGGAAGCCACTGGGACAGCGGCGGACTAATCGTGCGGCGGCGCCCGTGTCTAAAAAATGGCTCTGAGCACTATGGGACTCAGCTGCTGTGGTCATCAGTCCCCTAGAACTTAGAACTACTTAAACCTAACTAACCTAAGGACATCACACACATCCATGCCCGAGGCAGGATTCGAACCTGCGACCGTAGCAGTCCCGCGGTTCCGGATTGAGCGCCTAGAACCGCGAGACCACCGCGGCCGGCCGCCCGTGTCTGTTACATGCTCCGGCCACGCTTGGTTGCCTCGGCGTGACTGGTCCCAGGATTTGCCTTCACCGGAATATCGCGGAGGAGTTGCTATAGCGGGATAATAGGGAGGCGGCCACTTCTGCTTGTGCCACCACCGAGGTCCGCTGTGTTGCGGACAAGCAGTGGGTTTGACTCCGGTCCTGGATAGCACTTCGGCCGTTTTGTATTTTTATCCGGCATGGCTGGCGACGGCATGTCCGCAGTCATCAGGCAGCGAGAAGGTGGGCAGCATTCGTCTCACTCTAGGTGACGAGAACCCTACGTCATCGTGACGTAAATAACCTAAATCGACTAAATGAGTACGTATATCGATCTCTGCAGTTGTACCGATAACCTCAAAGCTAACTGTAAATACACGTGTACAAACGAAGTGGCAGGAGTTGTGTGATATGCTCATCCCAGCTGAATGAACTGTTAAATGTAATCCCAACAATTTGCGATGTTATTGTGTATTTTTGAACATACATAATGTCTGAGCAAAGGAGCCATAACGAAATAAAAAAAAAGCTTGTAATTGTTTTTAAATCCGATGATTCGTGCATAAATCGTGTGGACAGAAAAGTGAAGTAATTAATTATGAAGCTGCAATCCAGAGAATGTGGGATGTTATTGTGTGTTTCATGAACGTAACGAATATCTGAATGAATGAATTATAACCATAACGAAAGTTAAAAAAGTGACTAGTCATGTTTTCAATCCGATTAATATTGAATAAATCATGTGGATACAAACGTGAAATAGAAAGAAATTAAAGTATTTCGTATTTTTATAAAATCCAATGAATTGTACATAATTCATGTGGGCAGAAATGTTAAACTGAGAACTTGAAGTGGTTCTGAAGATAATTCCGAATGTTGCTAGAAACATTAAACCATCTAGTTCCATTTAATCTTGGCTTAGTGTTGTAAATCGACTAAGAAAGATAGCGAAATCTTTCGGACTATCTTCATGGATCTGCTCGAAAGTTCTCTCATCTCCGTGTTCAGAACGACGTACACGCTAGCAACACCGGACAATAGGACAATGAAAGCACATAAACAACAATGCAGATTCAAGACGCACACAACAGTCGATATACACAGAATGCACACAACAGTCGATAGGACAACTCGTGAAACTCATGATGACGCATGCTTACGTCACTATGACGTAGGGCTCTCCTCACAGAGTGAGATGAATGCTACCCCGAGAAGGTTCGTAGATGGCGACGACCTCAACAGACTGGAGAGGAGAGGGATGTGGAACCAAGAAGCGTGATACAGCAGTAATAGGACTGATGATATTTTTAAAAATATCGAGAATACCACACACCATTTAAAAAATATCATTGTTGGTCCTCGATATACTGAAAGAGTTATCGATACATCAGTATATCGACAGAGAGAATATCGACGTACTCAGAGCAAGAATTAAAAGGAGAACGATGCACGTTCACGCTTGGCAATAACCACTTTGCTAACAATGGTAACTGCAGGTAAGTGGCACAATAAAGGAAGTCCCATTGGTCCATCGTTCGGTTTCGTCAGATATCGGCCTTGTCTGGAACACTTCATGCCGACTTCCTCTTATTTCTGCAAGCGCCAGTGACCTAAGAGTTCTAGTGTCAAAATTGCGTGGCAAAGTTAAACGTTGCAAATTCTATTAGTAGCGCAGAGCGCCGATCATCTCACCATTTCCCCCTCACATGTCTCCGCCCACCGTAAAAACCGATCTCGTCATGTATACAGGGTCACTCGCGTAAGACATAACACGCCCTTTATTCCGGGGGGCGATTGCACGTATCGGCATGCGGTTTCCGGCCCATCATAGCGGGCTATGGGGCACATACGTTGGTACATACACAATAATCACAGCGTTTATATTGACCGAGATAATGAGCAAGTACATGTTTTTAAAATGGGACGCTATACTTTTCCCATTATTCCAACGCTCTGGAAAATACGCGTGTAGTGATGTAACGCATGTTGCCATTGTGATTCAAACTTTGCTTAAAAGAGGGTGGATGAGGATTTACCTACGTAGCGTAGGCCGTGCATGCCGCATAGAGCACGGAAACTCGGCCTGCGGGTCGCGCGAGGCGTGTTTGCAGTCTGCAGCCGCTTCCGACCACCTCGACCTTCAATTTACAATATTTCCCAGCGTCTTTTAAGCAAAGTTTGAATCACAATAGCAACATGCGTTACAACACTATACGCGTCTTTTCCAGAGCGTTCGAATGATGGTAAAAAAAGTAAGCGTCCCATTTCAAAAACATGTACTTGTCTCATCGTCTCTGTCAATATAAACGTTGTGATTATTGTGTGTGCACCGAAGTACACCGCTTGTCGATACGTGCAATCGCCAACGGAATAATGGAGGTGTTACGTCTTACGCGACTCAGTCTGTATTTTTGTTCATCAGTTACAGAAATAGCGCACTACTTGCAAGAAAAAGAGAACGACTGGGAGTGATGAAAGCTCAAACAGAAGTAAGACTCTCTCACACAGTGAAAATAAAATTATGTTGTACTACAATTTCAAAAGAACAACTTCAATATTTATCGAAAATTGCGAAAAAATATATAAAATAAAAATGTCGGCACTCGATAGTCTTTTCGATGTCGGTACGCCGGAAAAAATATCAACGACATGTATCAATATTTTTTTGGAAACAATATCGATATATCGATATCTTGTCGACTGCCCAACGCAGTAGTATCCAGTGGAGAACGTAGAGTGCGGTCAGCTGTATGTGGGAAGAGCCGAGCTGGGTGATGGTGTCGAGAAGAAATCCGCAGTTCATAGTAAGGACGACCAGCGGAAAAGTTGAGTTAACAAAGCACAAATTGGCGTTTGCTTTTGTGAGCTATATTCGCTAGCGATAGACACTAAGTGTACTTCTCAGATTATTTTACCGTGTGGCATAGTCTGTTGTGCTTGTATGAAGGCATGGTGAAACCGTGAAGAAGACTAATGAATTGTAGCATTACACAATAGGGTCGTGGTTCAATGACTGTGTACTACTGGTAAATTATTGTGTATTCAACTGCTTTCCTTATGGTCCACTTAGTAGTTAGTTCTGTATAATCACGTTGCCCTTTGGGGCTGATATGGTAAATAGTGGATACTGACAGTAGACCATAGATATCACAGTAAGTCGGTTGTTTGCGTTATCTGTACAGTGAGCCTTCTTGTACAATTACTCACGGGCTTAAATCATTTTTAATTACAGCCTACTTTTGTAGTTATCTAGGACAAGGAACATCATTTTAATCTAAATAATATATGGATGTGTTTTAGAATAAACTCTTATTACTGTTGCCCTTTGAGTTAAGAATCATTATATTTCTGTCTGGGCGAAGTATTGCTTTACTCCTGGTTTCAGCAGTTTTCTGAATTCATTATTTATGATACTGACAGCTGAAGTTCTAATTTTTGTAAGCGCTTCCATCTTGTAATCTACTGTTCCATAAAAATTTACTGTAAGCCGACGCTGTGTTGTTGGAACATTCATTTGAGTAAGGTGTTCACAGGAACGCCCAGTTTCCTTAACACACAACTCAATTAGCCTTCTAAACAACCTGCGAACGAGGTGTAGAGAAGCTGTTGTCACGGAGCAATAAGCTTTCTTGATGTGGCGTTTCACATCATGCGGTAAGCTAAACACATTTTAGATGCCCCCACAAAAAGAAATCTACCGCTGTTGAACTTGTCAACATATTTACTCATTATAGAGCCATGTATCCAAATATAAAAGCTGCTGTGTTGTCATACAAGTGCAAATCTACAGGTGAATCACGTTTTTACGAACGGGACCAGGAACGAGATCAGCGGCAGACTTGGCAGCAAAATTGGGCACCAGGTATCCGGCGAAGTGGAGGGATTCCGCTACCTTAAAAGCAACTCATGGTAGACGAAAACATGACATAATGACCTCACTAGTACAGTACAGGCAAAGACCATTACTCGTAAAAAGACTAACATAAAACGTAGGCCTTAACTTGGCCGATTAGTCCTTTATTTCCAATCATGCGCTCCATAAAACTTAATCGAGTGAAATGCAATTGAAGTTACAAACATTTTCAGCGTAAGAATAATAAAATTTGTGTGTTTGTGTTATTCTTACTGATAAGATACGGGGTGATCGGAAACTGTGGAAAGCTTGTAAGGGAGCTGCAGAAAAATAATTGTTAAGAAAAAATTCGATACGTTGTGATGTTTCTAAGTTAATTAGCATAGAAGTTAGGCAATCAAGTCGTCGTGCACCCAAATTCAAGCAGCGTGCCAGGGCAACTGCCGCCAAACGTGTTTGTTTGGTTTCCCCAAACAGAAGAAACCTAACTTTTGTTCACCTAGCTTGAATTTATCCCTCCCGAAGAAGGCACATTTTAACTTGTAATGAGCATTTCAACAAGTGGTAACTCATGGACCCACAAATGTCTGTGCTTTACCGCATTTTAGCACGCACCCAAGTATTTTATTTTGCACGCTCAACAATGTGATTAGCTAAATTCAATGTTAATAAACTCGGAAACGGGGCAACGTATCGAATATTTTTTTTTCATAACAAAAGCCAGTGGCGTGATAATGCGTCAGTGAACACTAAAAAAGGTCGAATGTGGGGAAATAATTTGTGCAGTCGCAAATATTTCTGCAGTGGTAGCAGGCGGGAATGCCGTGAACAACATAATAGAAATCCTGAACGTTGGGGTCTGACAGAGTGGGCATGCGTTTGATGGTCACTTTTGTACGTTTTTCTTGAATAACTCTGAAACTACAGCCTTCAGCGAAAACTTATTGCCGGCCGGAGAGGCCGAGCGGTTGTAGGCGCTACAGTCAAACCGCGTGACCGCAACGGTCCCAGGTTCGACTCCTGCCTCGGGCATGGATGTGTGTGATGTCCTTAGGTTAGTTAGGTTTAAGTAGTTCTAAGTTCTAGCGGACGGATGACCTCAGCAGGTAAGTCATTTTGAAAACTTATACCAGTACAGAATTTGACTACGTTACATTTTCTACAATAAGGTCTTGTTAGTTTTTTCTGTATGTCTAACAGTTAGCGCGCAAAGAGCTAGAGAGTATAAAAATCTCGTACGCCGTTTATGAAGCCCAGATATAATATTGCGGGTTGCGTACAATGAGAACGGCAGGGGCAGCTGACTCGCCCTATAGATCAGTGACGCTATATACGCTAATGGCTGCTGATCAACACACGGACACGGACACTTCGAGTAATCGCTTTTGACCAACCTCCCCCGCGACACCTTTACAATTTTTTCAGACTGTTTTTGACACTGTAAGAAATAGTGAGCTGTATCTCAAATTCACTATTAGGCTAACGTTACAAATATACTACTGGCCATTAAAATTGCTACACTAAGAAGAAATGCAGATGATAAAGGGGTATTCGTTGGACAAATATATTATACTAGAACTGACATGCGATTAGATTTTCACGCAACTTGGGTGTATAGATCCTGAGAAATCAGTACCCATAACAACCACCTCTGGCCGTAATAACGGCCTTGATACGCCTGGGCATTGAGTCAAACAGAGCTTAGATGGCGCGTACAGGTACAGCTGCCCATGCAGCCTCAACACGATACCACAGTTCATCAAGAGTAGTGACTGGCATATTGTGACGAGCCAGTTGATCGGCCACCATTGACCAGACGTTTTCAATCGGTGAGAGATCTGGAGAATGTGCTGGCCAGGGCAGCAGTCGAACATTTTCTGTATCCAGAAAGGCCCTTACAGGACCTGCAACATGCAGTCGTGCATTATCCTGTCGAAATGTAGGGTTGGTTCAAATGGCTCTGAGCACTATGGGACTCAACTGCTGAGGTCATTAGTCTCCTAGAACTTAGAACTAGTTAAACCTAACTAACCTAAGGACATCACAATCATCCATACCCGAGGCAGGATTCGAACCTGCGACCGTAGCGGTCTTGCGGTTCCAGACTGCAGCGCCTTTAACCGCACGGCCACTTCGGCCGGCGAAATGTAGGGTTTCGCATGGATCGAATGAAGGGTAGAGCCACGGGTCGTAACACATCTGAAATGTAACGTCCACTGTTCAAAGTGCCGTCAATGCGATCTAGAGGTGGCCGAGATGTGTAACCGATGGCACCACATACCATCACGCCGGGTGATACGCCAGTATGGCGATGACGAATACACGCTTCCAATGGGCGTTCACTGCGATGTCGCCAAACACGGATGCGACCATCATGATGCTGTAAACAGGATTCATCCGAAAAAGTGACGTTTTGCCATTCGTGCATCCAGGTTCGTCGTTGAGTACACCATCGCAGGTGCTCCTGTCTGATGCAGCGTCAAGGATAACCGCAGCCATGGTCTCCGAGCTGATACTCCATGCTGGTGCAAACGTCATCGAACTGTTCGTGCAGATGGTGGTTGTCTTGCAAACGTCCCCATGTGGTGACTCAGGGATCGAGACGTAGCTGCACGATCCGTTACAGCCATGCGGATAATATGCCTGTCATTTCGACTGCTAGTGATACGAGGCCGTTGAACCCACCGATTCCATATTCTGCTAACAGTCACTGGACCTCGACCAACGCGAGCTGCAATGTCGCGATACGATAAACCGCAATCGCGTTATGCTACAATTCGACCTTTATCAAAGTCGGGAACGTGATGGTACGCATTTCCCCTCCTTACACGAGGCATCACAACAACGTTTCACCAGGCAACGCGGTCAACTGCTGTTTGTGTACGAGAAATCGGTTGGAAACTTTCCTCATGTCAGCACGTTGTAAGTGCCGCCACCGGCGCTAACGTTGTGTGAATGCTCTGAAAAGCTAATCATTTGCATATGACAGCATCATCTTTCTGTCGGTTAAATTTCGCGTCTGTAGCACAGCTTCGTGGTGTAGCAGTTTTAATGTTCAGTAGTGTACGTATTTCTAAATATGTTAAGTAACAATCTTATGTGCTAAATAGCTGAGGCGTTAAAAGTACACATAATATACCGCTATTGACATCCTTTGTAGTAAAAGCAGATTTAGTAGCATTGTGGCGATATATTGAAACTCCTGTTTTCGCATGCAAAACTGGAGTGACAGCGAGCTCTTATCGCGGCGTCCGTGGCGCATTGGGGGTGTCTAAAAGTGGAAGGGAAGTGGCTGAGAGTGCGAGAGCTTCCGGAATGGACTTTTACGCGGGCAGCCAATCGAATTATCGGTGGGAAGTGCGGCGACGTCAGGGGGAGTGTCGTAATTAGGAGCGAGCCTAATGAAAGTGCGCGCGCCGTACGGCGGGCGCCAGTGACCGCTCCGCTTCATTACGCATAGCATGGGGTGGGGGTTGGAGAGGGGGGGAGAGGGCGGGAGGGGGTTGGCCGTGAGGAGAGGGGAAGCTACTGCTGTATCTTGCCGGTCCGCTGCCGCAGGAGCACACGTGGGGCTGCTGCCGTGCACGTGGTGCATTAAAAGAGCGCGCACACGTGGCGTGAGACTGGGTCTCTAGTTTCACACTCCCACAGCCAGTGTTAATTGGAATGACACTAGTGATGTGCAACGTTGGCGAATCATCGATGCCGATTTCGGTTTCATTATCGACGTCTAAAACGTTGATAATTGACCCGTATTGTGCTTCGATACAAGCTGTGATCTCTCAACCTGTGTAGCACAGCAGCCGCCGCCGCCGCCTGCATTCCGTCAGGGGACATGAGCGCTGTATATCGCGCCGACTTGAGCCCTGTTTACATGAGCGACCTTTTGTTTGAAATCGATTACTCGACGAGCGTGCGCCTTTGGTGTCCAACCACGTTGCATGTGTGTCTATGGCGTCACTGATCTACATGGCGATTCAGCTGCCCCTTCGGTGTCATTTTATACAATCATTATAGTTGGCCTTCACAAACCGCAGGCGAGATTGTTATTTTCTTTCGCTCGCTGTGCGCTAACGTAGGTCTACAGAAAAAAATGAACAGGACCTTCCTGAAGAAAATTTACTGTAATTGAATTCTGTACTGGGGTAAGTCATTCAAGAAAAACATACGAAAGTCACCTTCACCCCCTCCCCCTCTCACACTGAGCCCCAAGGGTCAGGATTTCTAGTATGTTGTTCACAGTATTCCCATCTATTACCACTGCATAAATATTTGCGACTGCACGAATTATTTCCTCCACATCCGACCCTTTTTTGGTCTTCACTAACGCATTATTACACCACTGGCTTCGCTGAGCGCTTACAAATCAGAAAATATTTACAACAGTTTTGTGAAATTTAGGCAACGGCCTTGCCGTAGTGGATACACCGGTTCCCGTGAGATCACCGAAGTTAAGCGCTGTTGGGTGTGGCCGGCGCTTGGATGGGCGACCATCCAGCCACCATGCGCTGTTGCCATTTTTCGGGGTGCACTCAGCCTCGTCATGCCAATTGAGGAGCTACTCGACCGAATAGTAGCGGCTTCTGTCAAGAATACCATCATAACGGCCGGGAGAGCGGCGTGCTGACCCCACGCCGCTCCTATCCGCATCGTCCTTGAGGATGACACGGCGGTCGGATGGTCCCGTTAGGCCACTCGTCGCCTGAAGACGGAGTGCTTTTTTTTGTGAAATTTAGCAGCATAGAAAAGTAATTACACCGTTCTATTCCTCAGGCTTTTTGACTATGAAACCACTATGCTTGTAAGGGTCAAGTTTGGCTCGAATTCTCGGCATGATTAGCTATAGCGTAACGTTTACAAAAGTCGTTTTTCGTTCATTAGCGAAGCAGCCGACTATGCTGGTGGCGTTGTAAGTAGGCTGTTTAAATTTTCTTATTGGTAACGCCACGTAGCGCTCTGTATGAAAAATGACTGGCTGTGCTGTGTGCAGTCTGTGGCTAGTTTGCATTGTTGTCTGCCATTGTAGCGTTGGGCAGTTGGCTGTTAACAGCGCATAGCGTTGCGCAGTTGGAGGTGATCCGCCAGCAGTGGTGGATGTGGGGAGAGAAATGGCGGAGTTTTGAAATTTGTAAGACTGGAGGTCATGAACTGCTTTGTATATTATGATTTTTAAACACTATTAAGGTAAATACATTGTTTGTTCTCTGTTAAAATCTTTCATTTGCTAACTATGCTTATCAGTAGTTAGTGCCTTCCGTAGTTTGAATCTTTTATTTAGCTGGCAGTAGTGAGTAGTGGCGCTCGCTGTATTGTAGTAGTTCGAGTAACGAAGATTTTTGTGAGGTAAGTGATTTGTGAAAGGTATAGGTTAATGTTAGTCAGGGCCAATCTTTTGTAGGGATTATTGAAAGTCAGATTGCGTTGCGCTAAAAAAAAAAAAAGTTGAATATCGAGAATAGCTCGTGTATCCGGAAATTTTTGGACGATGGTAGGCGTGAGTGCCACCAACACAATAGAAACCCTGCCTGGTGAGGGTTTGAGTCTAGGTTGGACATGAGTCTGAAGGTCACTTTTGCATCCACTGAAAACACGTCCCAGAACAATATCTAATGACGCTTAATTTCCAACAGAAAGGTCCTGTTCATTTCTTTCTGTAGGCCAGCTGTAACAATGCGGGTTGCATAAAACGACAGCAGTGGGGACGGCTGAATCAACCTGCATAGATTCTGGCGAGTGCGGACTTCTGCATTTCGGGGCACGCTCAGTTCACACGTTTCATATAAATGGGTTTTTGTGCTTTCGTGTTGTCTTTGTTTTGTCTTCTCTGTTTTCGTGACTCATCGAGACGTTACCCCAGGTCCTCGTACTTTTTCCTATTAGTGTTCTACGGAAGACGCGAAATATTGGAAACCAAGTAGGTATTTTTATTTTGCAGGGAAAAAAGCCCACATTATGCATAAATAAGAACGTAAATAAATAAACGTGTTTAATGGCTTATTTGAACAGTGAAAAGTCAGAATTATTGACGAGAAAAGTGATTCCCGATGTTATTTGGCACTTAGCGAGAAATAAAGGATAACGCAAGAAGGGGCTATTTACTGCATTCTACACATTTATCTGTGTGTTCGCAAGTATGTATGTTCTCGTGTGTATCAATATATTCTGAGAAGTTTGGATGGCGCTTCTTGTGCTCTCTCAGTTCCGAGGATTGTACAGAATTTACCACACGACCTTTGACAAAAGGTTCCTGCTTTGGTCATTATTAGTATCTGCTATCATTGCTTGCTCCTACATTTGGTTAATACATTTCGATTTTTTGCAAAAGTTCGTCCCTGATAACATCACTTTCACTGTTCACATGCCAAATTGCACAGCAGACATCTCTCACAACAATGGCAGTTATGACAATGTATTAACGAAAATGATTACTCTGAACAGATGACATACACAGTACAGGAATAAAATTCCATGGACGCTGCAGTAGGCTCAATTAAAATGTCTTCTCCTGTGCTGGAAGCGCATGATGTGTGTACGAGTACAGTTTGTAACGCGGTAACTAAGACATATGGATGTTTGCGATATTGCAGTCCCTGTGCTGTTCTGAATTACGATGCTAAGATCCTGCGGGCATGCTTGTATATTCAGGGGTGAATGTCATACACTGATTTCTGGCAACAAGCCCTTGGTTCACTGCCACGCCCCCATTTAGTAGTTAACAGAAGTTCGTTTCATCAATGTACTTCTGATTAGACTTCTCGCGTGTATTGCATTCTTTGAATTGTGTTGTAAAGGTGTTACTTGTATTCTTATGTAGTTTTTTCGTATCCGTAACAATGGCTGAGGTAAATGATTTCGAATTTTTGTTCCATTCAAAAACAGAAGCTGCTTTCGTTGCATGGTGTTGTTTTGACTTAGATGTTGCATGGGGGCTTTATTATTTTTGAAAATAATTTAATTTTTTTAGTCGCTGTATGTCCGATTACGTAGTCTCGTAAACGGTTGGCCCTGATTAGTATTTGTACGCAATCTGACTGCATAGAACAACAACAAAGAATAAAATGAAAATTTCCGTTAATACAATTAATTAATTAAGTCCCCAGCTACTATAAAACCTACGAAGCCAACAAGCGCAAGTGTAGCTGTTCTGTGTGTGGAAGTGTGATTCAACGTACACATCTGGCACGGCTCTTCTTCAATAAGACAAGAAATTTTAAATATCATTTATACTGAAGTAATTAAAAAATAGAAATACTATAATTGTGCAAGAAAACTAGAATTACACTCTAATACAAGAACACAAGCCAGATGCTTTGTTGACTGAACCTGTAATGACGCATTATTCAAGACACTGAATCAATAAAAAAAAAGCGAGTTTTGTTACCTTCATATATATTGATGAAAAGCACTCTAATCATTACAATATCTCCATTAGAACAACATCTGCTGTCTAGCCCATCAAACAACTGCATAAAACATGGAACAAGCACTCCCTACAACAACATCTCGACAAGCACTGTCCACTACGACTTCTCGACAAGAACTTTTCACTACGACATCTCAGCAAGCACTGCCTACTACGAGTTATCGACAAGCACTGCCAGTGGAGGCGGCGGAATAATACTCTTTGGCGCAATCTCTGGCGCTGTGACTCAGTGTAGCCACCTTTCAATGTATCTATTACTGCTTGCGAATCAGTGCGGACTGCTGGAGTTAAATAAATTGTAAGTGTATTACTCATATTCTATGTTATTTTTGTTTGCATACATTTTCCGTGAGAGGTTCCATGCCCTCTTTTGCATGTCGCCTCTTATTTTCATCAATTTATGTTCTATGTCATTGCACGGTAGTAACAGACCGAATAATGTTATTGTAATGGGAGTATTTGTACTGTGACCTCAAAAAATACTTTTCTCTTTATGCCTATACGTGTTTTACTTCCTTGGGTGGCCTGTGCGAGGCGAGCATCGGAGGATGCGGCACACTGCGTTTCCGGTTGGGGGCTGCACTTCCCTGAATTCTGAGGGGTTCGTACAATAGGCTTAAGCGCCTGGTGGAACGACTGACGTCGGTCGAGTTTCGCCTATTGTATGCAGGGCCAAACGACCTGCGAGACATCTGAGTGTCGTCATAGATTGTCCGGAACGAAGATTCCTGGCACCGACTGACTGCATTGTCCTCTTGATTCGGATAAAACATGTGGACTGTGCCTTGATGAGTGCGACTGCCTGGCATCAGATGGCCGGCGGTGTAGGCAGGTTGTTTTCGTAGCCGGTCAAACGGCAAGTTCAGTGCCCTCAGCTGAATAGCAGAGCCATGATTGGTCAACTTAAGCTGAGGCTAGTTGACGTCACAAAGCCATGCTCGAAATTGGAGGGAACGGTCGCTATTGGCACTAATGATGTTCTGAGACAGTGTGGGAGGTATTTTGGAATCTGACTTAATGCTGATTCGCGGTTTTCGAGGAGAGTAGGGAGTTGAGCAATGTTGGCTTCGCTCTTGCGTTGCGCGGGCAGGGATTCGGGATCGGATCTTCCTCGGAGTCGGACGATCTTGCGACTTAGTCGCTGTTTTTGGGAAGAACTTTGAATTCTTGGACAGCCTTCGCGGCCAAGGATTGACACGGAGTTGCTGCGTGGCAGAAGTCTGCTCCTACATCATCAGGACGCTGCCTATCGACGACGTGCTGCAGATTTCAGTACTAGTACAGTATTTTGTGGCTCCGGCATTGTAGGGCCTTCTCAATTTTATACTGTATCCCTCAGCAGCACGCGCGCTCGCTTTACTACAAGTCCGCCTTGCTCGTTTCTCCATGTGATCCCATTTGAGCTCTCGCTACTAATTGCGATACTGCTATCTAGTCGGTAGATTAATATTTGATTCATTAGGACCTCCAGTCATTATCGTCAATCTATTGCATCACAGAGTAGGAGCACCTTGTTCTCGAGCCAACTCTTATTCTCATAATACACTCGTGGAAATGGAAAAAAGAACACATTGACACCGGTGTCAGACCCACCATACTTGCTCCGGACACTGCGAGAGGGCTGTACAAGCAATGATCACACGCACGGCACAGCGGACACACCAGGAACCTCGGTGTTGGCCGTCGAATGGCGCTAGCTGCGCAGCATTTGTGCACCGCTGCCGTCAGTGTTAGCCAGTTTGCCGTGGAATACGGAGCTCCATCGCAGTCTAACACTGGTACCATGCCGCGACAGCGTGGACGTGAACCGTATGTGCAGTTGACGGACTTTGAGCGAGGGCGTATAGTGGGCATGCGGGAGGCCGGGTGGACGTACCGCCGAATTGCTCAACACGTGGGGCGTGAGGTCTCCACAGTACATCGATGTTGTCGCCAGTGGTCGGCGGAAAGTGCACGTGCCCGTCGACCTGGGACCGGACCGCAGCGACGCACGGATGCACGCCAAGACCGTAGGATCCTACGCAGTGCCGTAGGGGACCGCACCGCCACTTCCCAGCAAATTAGGGACACTGTTGGTCCTGGGGTATCGGCGAGGACCATTCGCAACCGTCTCCATGAAGCTGGGCTACGGTCCCGCACACCGTTAGGCCGTCTTCCGCTCACGCCCCAACATCGTGCAGCCCGCCTCCAGTGGTGTCGCGACAGGCGTGAATGGAGGGACGAATGGAGACGTGTCGTCTTCAGCGATGAAAGTCGCTTCTGCCTTGGTGCCAATGATGGTCGTACGCCTGTTTGGCGCCGTGCAGGTGAGCGCCACAATCAGGACTGCATACGACCGAGGCACACGGGGCCAACACCCGACATCATGGTGTGGGGAGCGATCTCCTACACTGGCCGTACACCACTGGTGATCGTCGAGGGGACACTGAATAGTGCACGGTACATCCAAACCGTCATCGAACCCATCGTTCTACCATTCCTAGACCGGCAAGGGAACTTGCTGTCCAACAGGACAGCGCACGTCCGCATGTATCCCGTGCCACCCAAAGTGCTCTAGAAGGTGTAAGTCAACTACCCTGGCCAGCAAGATCTCCGGATCTGTCCCCCATTGAGCATGTTTGGGACTGGATGAAGCGTCGTCTCACGCGGTCTGCACGTCCAGCACGAACGCTGGTCCAACTGAGGCGCCAGGTGGAAATGGCATGGCAAGCCGTTCCACAGGACTACATCCAGCATCTCTACGATCGTCTCCATGGGAGAATAGCAGCCTGCATTGCTGCGAAAGGTGGATATACACTGTACTAGTGCCGACATTGTGCATGCTCTGTTGCCTGTGTCTATGTGCCTGTGGTTCTGTCAGTGTGATCATGTGATGTATCTGACCCCAGGAATGTGTCAATAAAGTTTCCCCTTCCTGGGACAATGAATTCACGGTGTTCTTATTTCAATTTCCAGGAGTGTATTTCAGGATACCCTATTCTTTAACCTACTATGTGTGTCGACTATCATGTGCATTTATGTTCTGATATACAGGGTGTTACAAAAGGGCACGGCCAAATTTTCAGGAAACATACCTCACACACAAAGAAAATATGCTATGTGGACATGTGTCCGGAAACGCTTAATTTCCATGTTAGAGCTTATTTTAGTTTCGTCAGTACGGAGCACGTAATCATTTCATACGGGATACTCTACCTGTGCTGCTAGAACATGTGCCTTTACAAGTACGACACAACATGTGGTTCATGCGCGATGGAGCTCCTGCAAATTTCAGTCGAAGTGTTCGTACGCTTCTCAACAACAGATTCGGGGGCCGATGGATTGGTAGAGGCGGACCAATTCCATGGCCTCCACTCTCTCCTGACCTCAACCCTCTTGACTTTCGTTTATGGGGGCATTTGAAAGCTCTTGTCTACGCAACCCCGGTACGAAATGTAGAGACTCTTCGTGCTCGTATTGTGGACGGCTGTGATACAATACGCCATTCTCCAGGGCTGCATCAGCGCATCAGGGATTCCATGCGACGGAGGGTGGATGCATGTATCCTCGCTAACGGAGGACAGTTTTAACATTTCCTGTAACAAAGTGTTTGAAGACACGCTGGTACGTACTGTTGCTGCGTGTTTCAATTCCATGATTAATGTGATTTGAAGAGAAGTAATAAAATGAGCTCTAACATGGAAAGTAAGCGTTTCTGGACACATGTCCACATAACATATTTTCTTTTTTTGTGTGTGAGGAATGTTTCCTGAAAGTTTGGCCGAACCTTTTTGTAACACCCTGTATAATTAATCTCATTGCGATATTTAATCCGCGTATCATTTCATAAATATAGGTAGAATCCCATTTCCTGTATATTACGATAAAGTTCTCTTTTTTAGTAGATTACGATTTTTATTAAATTATTGTGAGTGCACTAATTTTTCCAACTAGCATGGTCCGCCATCATTTCCTTCCGTTACCGTTGTGTGCATAATTAATTAGCTGGTAGATAAGGAGGGGGTCGAGTGCATGTCTCGTTCTCATGTAAGATTCGCCTGAATTAAAGAGGTACAAACTCTTCTCCACCCCGGCACCTCGCATCTGTACTTTCTCGAGTTAAGTGGAGAACTCCAAGTATTGAAATTTTGACAGAATTAGTATTCAACTTTATTATATCTTGCCACGGAATGAGTATGTAATTTTGTTTTGAACTATGTTGCTTCTTGCCATTGAGTTCCACGCATTTCAGTGTCTTGCAGGGTATGTATATATACATAGGTAAGTATACCCTACACTTTGCAGTCTTGGTGACTAGGGCATTCTTCCTTACAAATCCTAGAAATTCGACAGTAGTTACGCATGTTTTCCCATTTCATTAACCGGTACTACAAACAGTACATTTTAGCAGAAGTCAATGAAAATTTCTGTGCTCTCCATGAAACGTGTGAGGAATTATCAGAATGTGACTGAAATCGGTACATGTGTCCATGCACAGACAAACATGATTTCGATTTCAGAAAAAAATGGGTGACTTATTCAAGAGAAGAAACGAAGTGGGCAAGTCAATAACGCTTAGGTACACCTCTGGCCCTTACTCATGCCATTAATCGGCTCCGCATTGACGAAATTGTTGGATGTCGTCCTTAGGGATATAGCGCCTGATTCTGTCCAGTTGGCTGGTTAGATTGTCAAAATCCCGAGCTGGTTGAAGGACCCTACCCATCAAGCTCCGAAAAATCTCAATTGACGAGAGATCCGGAGATCTTGCTGGCCAAGTTACGCCGCTGGTCATCGAGACTCAATACGAAGTGGGACTCATCACTAAGGAACTTCTACTCAAGTCAATGAGATTCCAGGCCGAAGACGTGTCTTGAGCTGTCCCAGATGCAAACCTGACAGGAGTGATGGTCTGAGGTTCTATTTCTTTTCATAGGAAGACACCTTCGGTTTTGATTCGCGGCATCCTTACAAAGCAGCGATACCTGGACCATATTCTACACCCCGTTTTGTTGCCTTTCACGACGAGCCATCCTGGGCTTATGTTCCAGATAGATAATGCCCGTCCGCACAGGGCTAGGGTTCCTACCTTGGCCAGCAATGTTGCTGAATCTCCGCCCAATTGACAACGCTCGTTTGGAGCATTATGGACAAGAGCCTCCAACCAGGGGGACTTTGACAATCTAACGAGCCAATTAGACAAATCTGGCAATATAGCAATCACGAGGACATCCAAGAACTTTAGCAGCCAATGGTTAGCCGATTAACTGCTTGCTTAAGGGCTAGGGCTGCATCAAAGTCATTGACTTCAATTTGGTAAGCTCTCTCTCGAATAAACCATCCTCCTGCATTTTTTATGAAATTATTTGTTATACATATAGATCACATGTACCAATTTCCATCCCATTCGGGTAATTCCTTCGTGATGAGTTTTTTCTTAAAGTGTTTGACTTTTTTATATAGTCACTCGTTTGGTGTTCTGACCTGCTGTGCTTACAGAGACGTGTTAACTAAATACACTACTAGCCATTAAAATTGCTACACCACGAACATGACGTGCTACAGACGCGAAATTTAACCGACAGGATGAAGATGGTATGATATGCAAATGATTAGCTTTTCAGAGCATTCACACAAGGTTGACGCCGGTGGCGACACCTACAACGTGCTGACATGAGGAAAGTTTCCAACCGATTTCTCATACACAAACAGCAGTTGATCGGCGTTGCCTGGTGAAACATTGTTGTGATGCCTTGCGTAATGAGGAGAAATGCGTACCATCACGTTTCCGACTTTGATGAAGGTCGAATTGTAGCATAACGCGATTGCGGTTTATCGTATCGCGACATTGCTGCTCGCGTTGGTCGACATCCAGTGACTTAGCAGAATATGGAATCGGTGGGTTCATGAGGGTAATACGGAACGCCGTGCTGGATCCCAACGGCCTCGTATCACTAGCAGTCAAGATGACAGGCATCTTATCCGTATGGCTGTAACGGATCGTGCAGCCACGTCTCGATTCCCGAGTCAACAGATGGGGACGTTTGCAAGACAACAACCATCTGCACGAACAGTTCGACGACGTTTGCAGCAGCAGGGACTATCAGCTCGGAGACCATGACTGCGGTTACACATGACGCTGCATCACAGACAGGAGCGCCTGCGATGGTGTACTCTACGACAAACCTGGGTGCATGATTGGCAAAACGTCATTTTTTCGGATGAATCCAGGTTCTGTTTACAGCATCATGATGGTCGCATCCGTGTTTGGTGACATCGCAGTGAACGCACGTTGGAAGCGAGTATTCGTCATCGCCATACTGGCGTGTCACCAGGCGTGATGATCTGGGGTGCCATTGGTTACACGTCTCGGTCACCTCTTGTTCGCATTGACGGCACTTTGAACTGTGGACGTTAAATTTCAGATATGTTATGACCCGTGGCTCTACCCTTCATTCGATCCCAGCGAAACCCAACATTTCAGCAGGATGATGTACGACCGCTTGTTGCAGGTTCTGTACGGGCCTTTCTGGATACAGAAAATGTTCGACTGCTGCCCTGGCCAGCACATTCTGGTCAATGGTGGCCGAGCAACTGGCTGATCACAATACGCCAGTCAGTACTCTTGATGAACCGTGGTATCGTGTTGAAGCTGCATGGGCAGCTGTACCTGCACACGCCATCCAAGCTCTGTTTGACAATGCCCAGGCGTATCAAGGCCATTATTACGGCCAGAGGTGGTTGTTCTGGGTACTGATTTCTCAGGATCCATGCACCCAAATTGCGTGAAAATGTAATCACATGTCAGTTCTAGTATAATATATTTGTCCGATGAATACCCGTTTATCATCTGCATTTCTTCTTGGTGTAGCAATTTTAATGGCCAGTAGTGTAATTAGTGATATACGTTTTCTTTTGGAAACAATACTTGAAATCTTTTCTGCCTGCTCTATCAGTGCCTGAATTCATACCGTGCTTTATTGAATTTATTATGAGACAGAAGGTGTCTATCGTATTACGATGTCAAATTTCAATGAGATTGTTGAATTTTAGAATATTAACGTTTGTGGGAGACTTGCTTGTATTTATTTGAAGTTGTCGAATTTCACTTGTTGAAAGCGTATTCATAGTAAGTTCAGAGCTTTAAATAAATTTCTTTTGCGGGTGTTTTGTGGCGTGGAACTATCTCTCCCAGCTCATCAATTGTTAAAGTTGTTAATACTCGACAGGAATCACCCCCACAACATCGACGCTGAATATGTGAAACATAGCCGCCTTTGACAGTATGAGTTACTTCTTTGCATTGTTGCAATTTGACCCGATGGCCGTATTCTTATGATCGTTTTAGTTACTTTTAGTCTTTTAGGAATGATAACTAACCTATCATTACGGCATACCGTAATAAATTTCATACCGCATCCTTTATGCTATTTCACCATACCGTAACACAGAACGCTCAATTTTGTCAATGAATGTGAATCTCTTAAGATGCTCATAGTCGTTTTCTATGGAATGTATACTCTCTGGCGAGAGCAAATAAATACGAGCTGTGAAAGTGTTTCCCGCCGACTGCCTGCATTGTCATGTGAACAGTGTTCAAGTATAGTGATTTGGTGGTGTTTCCGTTAAACATTAACAAAAGAAATGGTTCAAATGGCTCTGAGCACTATGGGGCTTAACTTCTGAGGTCATCAGTCCCCTAGAGCGTAGAACTACTTAAACCTAACCTAAGGACAACACACACTTCTATGCCGGAGGCAGGATTCGAACCTGCGACCGTAGCGGTCGCGCGCCTCCAGACTAACGCCTAGAAACATCATCATCAGGAACGGTATGTGTAATATTTTCACGATGTATATAGCCTCAAGGTGGTTCAGTGCTATAGTATTCTTGCAGTGTGTTTCGCAATCGTTTATTTAAATGTGGCCGAGCTGTTTGGTGAAATGGTGTACACTGTATTTTAGGTAGCACCATGTAATGCAAATTATCATTAGCAATTAAAAGGCTCAACATATAACACGATGACTCATATGCCTGGCGTTTTTTAGATTTGACGTGTGTAATTACAGTGTAAGTAATGTTACTTTTTCCATTTTAGTAATGTAAATTCCACATGTAAGGCGTGATGTTAGTACCATTTTATATGCACACAATGTTCTTTATCTTAACTTTTGCAGCATACCATTAGATACTTGCAGCAAGGTCGAAATAAACCATTCAGTCAATTGAGAATACGCTATCTAAAAAGTTTTACGTGATGGCGTAAAAATCAATATACAAATACATTTCATGCATTTATTAATCAACAAATACAGCAGTATGTAACAGTACATATACCACCGTTTCTGTCCACAGACTAATAATTTTGTTACCTCCTTATGATTCCACTTATGATCCAAGTATAAATTTATTCTTACTGCTCACTCCACTATTAATTTAACACGTTAAGTTCTCAACTTGTGTATTTTGTAACGAAGAACTCACAGAACGAACATCTATTAAAAACCTTGATTGTGGTTATGTTGCTTTTCTTCATACAGTACCTATATTTACATGGATAAAATTTCTCTTTCGTATGATACACGGACAATGTATTTACATAATTCGAAGTATTTTTAACAAAAAACATTCGAACACACAGGTGGACACTACTTGATATCACGAAAGTAGAGCTTATGTGAGTGAAAATGTATTAATAGTGCTTATCTGCGGCTACCAATCGTTGAAAGTTCGTAATACCCTCGATTACAAAATGGAATGGTCGTTTGTAGAACAAAAATTACATAGTCGCTCCAAGGTACAGATGTGAGAGGCGATGCAGCGTGGGCGGAAGACGAGCAGTCATAACGAGAGTTTTGAGTGGCTAATCGGGTGTCTGGCGTCCGAGACCACAAAAGCAGAAATACTGTCGGAAGTCCACGAAATTTTAAAGAACAAGAAGTCAGGCTCATTGAACAGATTTCTGGACGTGGTGATCGCCTTCCAAAACGATCAGAATAGTGATGTTAGAAGACTTGTCATTGAAGATTATAGAAGAATGCGTGAGAATATGATTCCTATGTTTCGCCGCGCACGGCGCCGAGCCTGTGGATGCTGCTGCAGGATCGAAGGCTCGGCTCCAGAAGCGCGTGGTGTCTGCGTCCGCACAGCTGTATTGGGAGCCCGTAGCCTGGCTCCCACACGCCCACTCCGATCAGAACGTGCTGCAAGCGACCTGGAATGCGATTACAGCAATCAAGTGTTACGGGACAGTTTTTCCAGAACTACTCTGTAACCTCATTAGTTGCTCTCTACCTAAAACAAACAATCGAAATTCAATTTAGTAAAGACACATGAAAATGTGAATGTTTGAGAGGTTCCATGCCCTCTTTTGCAAGTCGCCTCTCATTTTCATCAATTTTATTAATGTTCCATGTCTTTGCACGGTAGTAACAGACTGAATAAGGTTACTCGCACCGACAGTACTCGCACCGACAGTACTCGCACCGACAGTACTCGCACCGACAGTACTCGCACCGACAGTACTCGCACCGACAGTACTCGCACCGACAGTACTCGCACCGACAGTACTCGCACCGACAGTACTCGCACCGACAGTACTCGCACCGACAGTACTCGCACCGACAGTACTCGCACCGACAGTACTCGCACCGACAGTACTCGCACCGACAGTACTCGCACCGACAGTACTCGCACCGACAGTACTCGCACCGACAGTACTCGCACCGACAGTACTCGCACCGACAGTACTCGCACCGACAGTACTCGCACCGACAGTACTCGCACCGACAGTACTCGCACCGACAGTACTCGCACCGAGAGCTCAAAAATACTTTTCACTTGATTCCTATACATGTTGGGTTACTTCCCTGGGTGGCCTGTGCGAGGCAAGCATCGGAGGACGCGGTTCACGGCATTTCCGGTTGGGGGTTGCACTTCCTTGAATTCTGAGGCGTTCGTACAATAGGCTTAAGCGCCTGGCGGAAACGACTGACGTCGGTCGAGTTTCGCCTATTGTATTCAGGGTGAAACGACCTGATAGACGTCAATGTCGCCATAGTTTGTGTGTTTACCGTTCCGGCGCGTCCGAAACCAAGATTCCTGGCACCGACTGACTGCATTGTCCTCTTGATTCTCACAATACTTGTGGACCATGCCCTGCTGAGTGCGACTGACTGGCACCGGATGGCCGCTGGTCTAGGCAGGTTGTTTTCGTAGCTTGTCAATAGGCAAGTTCAGTGCCCTCAGCTGAGTAGCAGAGGCATGATTGGTCAAGTTAAGCTGAAGCTAGTTGACGTCAAAGCCCTGCTCGAAATTGGAGGGAACGGTCGCTATTGGAGCGAATGATGTGTGGGGGAATTTTGGAATCAGAACCGAATGCTGATCACGGTTTTCGAGGAGAGTAGAGAATAGAGCAATGTTGGTTTCGCTCTTGCGTTGCGCGAGCAGCAGATCAGGGATCTGATCTTCGTCGGAGTAGGACGGTCATGCGACTTGGTCGCTCTTTTTGGGAAGAACTTCGAATTCTCGGACAGCCTTCGCGGGCAGGGGTTGACACACAGTTACTGCACGGCAGAAGTCAGCGCCTACATCATCAGGACGCTGCCTACCGACGACGTGCTGCAGATTTCAGTACTGGTACAGTATTTTGCAGATCCGGCATTGTAGGACCTTATCAATTTTATACTGAATCCTTCAGCAGCAAGGCGGCTCGCTTTGCTGCAAGTCCACTTTGCTTGTTTCTCCATGTGATCCCATTTGAGCTCTCACTACTAATTGCTATACTGCTATATAGTCCGAAGATTAATATTTGATTCATTAGGACCCCCAGTCATTACCGTCAATCTATTGCATCACAGAGAGTAGGAGCCCCTGTTCTCGAGCCAACTCAATAGGACCCTATCCTTTAACCTACTGTGTGTCGAAAATCATTTGCATTTATGTTCTGATGTATAATAAATCTCAATGTGATATTTAATCCGTGTATCATTTCATAGATATATGCAGAGTCCCATTTACTGTTGTTTATTGTGATAACTATCTTTGAGTACATTACAATTTTTATTAAATTATTGTGAGTGTGCACTCACTTTGCCAACTAGCAGGGTCTACCATCATTTTCTTCCGTTACCGTTGTGTCCATAATTAATTAGCTGGTTGATAAGGATGGGGGCCGAGTGCCTGTCTCGTTCTCATGCAAAATTCGTCTTCTCCACCGCGGCACCTCGCATGTTAATGAAACGAATACCAGTGAGTGCAAAACTAAGAGATTCTTAATTTCATCTTGATACGTTGAAAGACGCATGCTATGTTTCTCTGGAAGTCGAGTCCATTGGCAGACTGTTAGAAAGTGAGGAGCACAGTCTTAACATTTCGTTAAAATGGTCCTAGCTGAAAGGGGCAGGTCCTTAGTCACGTATTCTCAGCGGATGGGCGTTCTCAGGAACGTTGTCCCAAGTGCAAATGGAAGCCTCACAGAGCCGCTATGACTATTTTCTCCAAACTGAACTGCCACTGTGAGGTGCCTAAGAAAAATTTTTTTCGAAAAAGATACAAATCTGCAAGGGGATGGCAAACACTATGGACTCAGGCTGAGAATCTGCTGAACTCATCGGAGTGGCTGAAGTTTTGGAAGGCAGACCCGCATTAGTTCACCAAAATTATTTTGGTAGCAGTGAGGAAGACTTAAGTGCGTTTTTGCAGCATCTGTCATTGGCTGAAGCATGCAACCACACTCATTGTGGTAATTCCTGCTTTCCTCACATCTCAGACAAACGAGCAGTCCTGGTTAATCACGGCACATTTTTGGGAAGCAAAATTGTTGTTTTTACAAATGTTTAATTGGCTAGAACTCTCAAGGACGGCAGAAAATGGCTGAGAAGAATCAGATGCTGGCTGAGAGAGCATCAATTTTGAGCAGATCAGACGAACACTTCATCTTTGGCTATCTGAGAGGATTTGATCTTAGAGTTGCAAAGAGGGAGGATGTCGTCCTACAGCTGATCATAGACGCCGGTACTGAGCTAACTTTCAGCTGTAGCTGCAGCCATCCTCTGCAACTGAGTCTTGGAACAATGCTAAGAATAAGCCGCATTTGCATGGGTCGTGACGAGGGTACTGCAAAGCAGTTTGTTGCAAGTTCGAGTCATGGATTTCTAAAATGAATTCATAGAACTTGCTAGTTGAAATCGTGTGCTTCGGCAAGGATGTTGGTGAATAGGTGTACTTTCCTAGACTGCTTTCATTAGTCTGTTGACAAATTCTGCCATCAATGGGGGCTTTTCAATTCCATTAATTTGTATCACGGTTTCACCGTGTTCCATTTGTAATTCATTTGATATTTGTGCACTTCATTGTTAATCGTTTGATATATTTAATGACTGAAATCAATTTTAGTAATGAACAATGTTAGTGACCTTTTCGTTCATTTGTAAGCTTAATGAGACTCCTCTCATTGTATCTGTTGGAGCTGTGGTTGGTTGTGTTTAGTTTTAGGGCGCAAAAGCAACTAAGGTCATACGCGCCTATGTCAGAACCTTGTAACACTAGGACGGAAAAGGAGTTAAAAGGGACTACAAGTTAAGCCCAATGGACAGAAGAAAGGACAGCTGTAAACTAGGACTACTCCTTTGAGAAAGGTCCATAAAATACGCCGCAGGGGAAAAGGAGTTCCTGAGCTAAAGATTAGATGTCCTTCGCCATATTGCTGTGACGGATAAAAAGTAAAACGCGGTCAACAGCCCGCGCGTCGTTCGCTAAAACGGCCGGTAACTCAGACGGCAAACATACATCAGAACGTAAGCGGTTAAGAAAAAGTGCATTCGGTCAGGATATGGCAAACCGTCAAATGATGATTACGGTGAGCACAAAGTTGTTGGTAACCCAGGGGTATGCTGAACGTTCAGATGTGGTCTCACACATAGTGCTGACTGTTTACGTGATGTACTGAGGGAACGATGGAATGTGAAGCAGTGTAACCAGTTTCTCCTCACTGGCCCCCAACTGTGGTCTTCTCCTGGGGTCCTATTCTATATCGTTGATACCGATCGGTGCAGTAGGTTAGTCTCGGTAGTGACGTCATTTTCGGTTCTGTATCCGAATGTACAATTCGGAAAGCTGAGACCTGCTACGGAACGGTCCTCGCGCCTACTTTTCGACAACTGTACCGAGAGGTTTTTTATTTCGGTATGGCCCTGTCGTTCGGTTAGCTGTGGTTTATTTACACCTATAATTTGTTTATTTTAAACATATTGAGTAGTTTTAGCTTTGGATTTAGAGACTGTTACTAAAGAATCACCATAGGACACATCCAGTTGGAAATTGAGTTCATAATAGACTATTTTCCTTTGTTAGAAATATCGTTAGGTTAGGCTGTTACTGTGAATAATTACAACATCCAGAAAAAAAAAAAACGTTTTCAGTAAATATTCTCAAAATACCTGTTATTTCTATGCAGTTAAGAGTTTGAAGATCATTAAATATCAAGACATCGGCTCTGGTTACGTATATTACGTAAGTGTTAGCTGAAATTACTAGTGACTTCGTGTACTCTTTTCCGCAAATGGTTTACTTATTAACGGTCGAATCGCGTTTAAAACTTGACAGTGCAAAGGAATTTTGTGAAGTCTGATAGAGGAAAACTTCCACAATTTCATGCATTTACGGATTACGACCGCATCATTCGGCAACTAAGCCAGCCTGCGCCTCTATCGAATGCAATTATATAAAATAATGCACCGAAAATAATGCGAGTTGTGGTTGCGTAGTTGGTAAGGCGACAAACTGCCATGGCGAAGGGCGTAGGTCAATATACTGCAGGATGCAAAAATATTTTTTTCTTCTTCCTGTTTGCAACACATTCTGTGACTTCGTTAATCGTCAAAGTTAAATACTTTTCTGAAAAGTTCGTTGTAATTTACACGAAACAGCGCGCTTTCTCTGTAACGAGTATCTCCGATTTCGTGACTTCCATATGTTTAAGAAATGAAAGATATTACTGTATGTGAAACAACTGACAGTGACATTTATACTACTTCCTGTCACAAATAATTCACCATTTTTTCGGAATACGTAGCGATTTCCGAGAGTGTGGTCAGACAGAAATCTAAGAACACAACGTAAATTACTGCAAATTAAACTAGTCACAATCGTCTTTATATTCTAGCTTCTCGCAAGTATTTATCTGCGATCGAGTCCTTGACAACATTAGACAGAGACGAAAGGTTCCCGCCACAATACTTTAAGACTACACCACCATATATGAAACATTTTGATTCATCAGATGCGTGTTATAAACTACAACGAACTTTTATAGCTCCACTCGCCACACGCTCTCGAAAAGGTGGTTTTTTTAAATTTTATTTTATGAACCAAATCGATGTATCATATAGGGAAGTAGGCTACTTCATTTGGATCTCTAGGAGCGAGCTACAACCACGTTCAATTCATTTCTAATTCTTTGACACTCTTAAATAATTTTTCAGGTTCGTGTATGTGTGTTCCGTCTATGCAACTAATTGAAGGCAGTTTGTTTATTGACATACGCGTTTCGCTTCTTTTATTTGTGAAGCACTTCACGAATAAAGAAAGCGAAACGCGTATGTCAATAAACAAACTGCTTTCAATTAGTTGCATAGACAGAACGAACCTCCATGAATTTTGAAGCAACTAAGGAACGACGGAAAACAGAAAAAATTACAAAATTTTCAGGTGTTCCTATAGATGTATTGCACAATGTGATACTACACTCCATTCCTAACTCATATTCCGAAACGTAAAATCCAAAACAAGCCGTTGATTTGAATGAGAATAAAATGATATAATGTGACTTACGACAGTTTCCGGAACACAATATTCTATCGTTATCATGCACTCATGGAAGCCCGTGGTCAGCAAAATTTTGCTATGCTGTTTGGAATTTGAGGTATGAAAGTGGGTTTATGAAGAACTATTGTTTTTACGGAAAAATCAGAATGTAGTAACAAAATGTTGAGTCAAACAGTGACAATAGTTTGTTGATGACCGAAGCACAATTCGTAGTTGAAGTAGTCGTGAAAAGCCGTGTCGTATATCGGTTACACTCCTATAAAGTGAACACTTCACTTCAGAAAATGTACATTTATTTGCGCAGGAAAGTAATACTTGCAAAAACATCGGATAATATGTAGAACGCAGTTCGTCTGTTTACGTTCTTATTGGCTTCCTTTCATATATTTCGTCTCCCCTTGCAGAAGAACATTAATAGGAAAATAGGCAATGACATTGTGTCAATTTTTCATCTGTCACGGAAACAAAGCAAACAAAATAATAATGATTAATACGACACGAAATTCAGTTCTATAATACGAGTGAGATCGACCACAAAAGGTTATAACTGGCGATGTTCGCAAACGCCGCCTCAGTTCCTCGTCTCCGCGCACGCGCTGTGTGCAGCATATTCTGAAGTTTAGAACTCCACACACTGTGCCATCTATAGATCATTGACGTCATACACATATTCGCGTCGCGGTTGGTTTCCGATTTACACGCAGGTACGAAAGGCGCACGCACATCGGGTAATCTATTTCGACCAGAAAGTCGCTCGTGTGGCTTAAGTGGCAGTTTTGCGTCGCGCTACCACATGTTTCGGCTGATGTGTCAATTCTACAAACGTAATTCTGGACCGACTATATACAGGAAATTGCAGTGCTGACAACGTTAGCGCGTATCTCGTTTCGTTTCATTTGGGCGGGAGCAGTGAAAACAAACGCGGAAGTGTCAGCTAGCAGACAGAGCAGCGAAGCCCGTCGGCCGTTTCGCAGCGGGAGGTGGGCGGAGAGATAAGTGAGCCGGCAACCGCTCTGCTATTCTAGTCCTCTGGGAGGGGGCAGGGAGGGGGGGGGGGCGGCAGCGGCGATATGGCCGAACCAGAGCCAGGCAGGCGCGGACACTTTGCCCAGCTGGCGGACAGCGATGCCGAGCTGTACAAACTTGTCCGCTGTCGACCGAGAACCAACATGCCGCAAAGGGCGACTCTGCTTTCATACGCCGCCGAAGACAGCATCCAACAAACGTCTAACTGGCATGAAGGATACTACTCGCTAGCGTATTATAACGCACTAGCCGAGTGCTCGGCGTTGCCAGCGTATGTGTTTCCGTTTCTCCTAGTCCATCCCCTTTCCCTCTTAACGTCCACCTCATCCAGCATACACACTGTTCGTCTCATCCTGCCCCCCCCCCCCCTCTCTCTCTCTCTCTCTCTCTCTCTCTCTCTCTCTCTCTCTCTCTCTCTCTCTCTCTCTCTCTCTCTCTCTCCCCCCCCCTTCCTCGCCCCCCCCTTTTATCTCCTCCTCTCTTCTCTCTGCCTTTCCACTTCCTCTTTCTCTGTCCGTTTCCCCTCGCGTCTGCCCATGAATCTCTTCCTCCCCCATATCTTCGTCCATCTTCTCCATCACGCTTACCTCAGCAACGCTTAGCCCCTCAGTATTCCTTTCCGGATACTAACTATTGTGCTCCAAACTGGTTGAAATGGTTCTGGGATTTTAGGATCAGTTTTTTAGTGGTGGCTTTGTCCGCTTACGCGTGTAATATTTCTGGCTTTGCAGTCATCATAGTCAGGTACAGGAAGATCTTTTTAGAGCAGTTGAGAAGGCAGCTGTGGCAAGACGACGTAATGCGGTAACGATGACAGATGGTTTGTTCGGTATGGATACCGTTAGTGTGTTGAGCGGTTCTAGGCGCTTCAGTCTAGAACTGCGCGACCCCTACGTTCGCAGGTTCGAATCCCGCCTCGGGCATGAATGCCAATGTTGTCATTAGGTTAGTTGGGTTTAAGTAGTTCTAAGTTCTACGGGACTGATGACCTCAGATGTTAAGTCTCATAGTGCTCAGAGCCATTTGAACCATTTGATACCGTGAGAAAGACCGCCTAAATAGTGGTCCTTCTCCGCGATTGGCTGCTGCATTCGGAAGATGCACACCAAAATGACAATCTTCTATTATGAATATTACGACAAATTAAACAGCGTGTTTACTTGCATTTCGTATTTAAAGGATCTCTCTATAGCGTGCTATCATTCCATTATTTCACAAGTATTAATAACCAGCAGAATAAAGAACTGCTCCTAAACGAGGCAGACGAAGCACTTAGTTCTTCTTCGGATCGCGCCTAACTTACATGGCAGGTGAAGTGATTCGGCTAGAAGTTCAGAGCTGGTTCGACATCGTCGGGGGACAGACATGTCTGCTGCGGTCGGTGTTAATTTAGTCTTTGTTAGTTATGAATGGTTCGTTCGGCGGTCTCGCAGGACGGACATGTCCGCCGCGGTATCAGTAAGGCGTATTTTTGAATGTCTAGTTTGTAAATGTGAGAGCTGGTTGGGAAGCCTCAGAGGAGAGACATGTCTCTCGCGGTATCAGTTAAGAGTTAACTTGAAATGTCTAGTTGAGAAGAGTGTGATTGTAATTACAGAAATACACAGTTAATTATTTTATTCAAAAACGGAAAGTATTTGTGACTCTAAAGTGGAATGTAAATGTGCAGTTTCTCGTGTGTCAATAAAAAAGCGAGTGGCATCCCGTATAAACAAACCGATCGGAAATTAAATCATTTTTAATTAAAACAACAGTTCCTTGCTAAGAGTTTCTTACAGCCTTAAGATTACGGACTCACGACCTACTTGCTGTTTTCTGGACAGGGGACAACAAGTATAGATGACTGCAGGTTGGTGAACTTTTATCAGAACTCATGCATTCCACTCTGGGCTGTGGAAACAAGCAGGAACCTCGCGTGTATTGCCGTCTTCGTACAAATGAGATCCGTGACACCTCATCTGTGGTAACACAGGTGGTATGAAGAAGAGATGCTTTTGAGGGAAGGGGTCCCCCAGACCTCAATACACGTGATTGTTGTTTGTGGGGTTACCTGAAGTCTACCGCGATCGTCCGACCTCATTAGGGATGACTACTTCCGCCGGCAGTTTCTCACTACAACTACTGATGTGCTGAATAGTGCCGCTCGTAGCAATGTCCCTCGACAAAAGGTATTGTTGATTTTTGACGGCCGACATGTTGAGTATTTGTTATAAGGAACGTCGTCTTTGTTTAAAATCAGTTATGCTAATCAGTGCTTTTGTGCCACACTGAAGCGCCATCTGTTAGTCATTTTGTGCACTTTTTTGGTTTGACTAATATGTCATGTCAAGCATGCCTGTCCAGTTTTACGTCAAAACAAGAGACGATCGCATAACGCAACATCAAACTCAACCACACAAGATTTGAGTGACTTAACAACATGAATATTTTCAGTGTCAGGGAATTGCAGTGGACGAAAATGGAACATGTGTGTGTGTGGAAGAACCTTACAAATGAAGTGAAAAAAGTCGTGAGCGGTGTTAGTAATTTAATAATGTTTAATAGTAGTAATTCAAGGAACCGTAAGTGTTTACGTTCTTGGCAAACATTTTTAAGAGGAGCTGCACTGTTACAGTAATCACAGAAGTTGCTTTAAAATAAAGCCTAACACATGAGGTCTAAATAACACTTAATGCAGCCGCAAAGGAACGATGTAAAATCTGCGTTAGTTCTGTAACTGCAGCTGCGGAAACGGGGGCCAAAAACAAATGCATGTATTTTGTCGACAGTGAGAAAGGTCAGTGGTCATGAAATTCGGAATTCTCCTTTCTTTTGGCTGTCGAAAATCAACGAGGTAGCGCAACTCAGTGGGAAGAGAGAAAAACGACCGGACGTGAGTAAATGAATTGCAGACAACAGCTACGGTTTTGTTCAGACGAAAAGGTAAACACTGGCACTGAAATAAGGGCAAGAAAATCGCATTTATTCGCGGGCCAAAAATAACGTAGGGAAGGAAGGGGGTGGGGGAGGGGAGGATGTTAAGCCGTCGTGCGCCTCGGCTGTTGGAATCTGGTTACGGCGTTAGCACCTCGCGGGGTAGCCGCAGGAAGTGGGGAGACGACTTCCATCCAGCAGCTGAGGGGGAAAGGAGCCGTCTGACGCGGGAAGAGCCTTTCTGGTTTATTGGCTTTAGGAGGCCGGAACCCGCGCTGCCGGGCCTGGGGGGGAGGGGGGGGGGGAGGGATGTAAGGAGGTAGGGCGCCTTGTTCTGTAGGCGCATCGTCTGGACGCAGCGGAATTCGGAACTTTAAGGCATAAAAGAAAAGCGAAGCGAATGCATACAGCGCTGTGGAACAGCTAACAGAGTGGACGGCAGACCAAGCTGCAGCTTTTCTCCTGTTATTAAGCCTCTCAAAGCCAGCGAATTTGTTGTCTCAATCGACCACCCGTGGCAGGTGAGTCGACTGCAGCGCCCCTAGCTTTTTATTCCTGTACAGAGAGTCGTCTGTCAGGAATGGTCTTTTTTTTGCACGTCAACGTCAAAACTGCATATTTTGTAACAGTCATCTGACGGCTACGAAGCCTTTCGCGACGTATTTCTTGAGTAAAAATCTCTCGGTGTACATGCCGCGTCAATTCAGGATAAAACTCCAAGCTTTCGACCACAACCTCCATGGTGGTCGTCAGGGCTAAAACTGACTCGTGAACTAGCGAGGTTCCCACTTTTATATGCAAAGGACGGCTTCTGATTGGCTGGAATACGTCATAGCGACAGCGATATGGCGCGTAGTGAAGTGGTGCTCTCTACTTCCATAGATGTAGTTACTATCCCGCGTTGCTTGCAGCGCCATCCCTTGAATCAGGAGGTAAAGTGCGGGAAGTTTCTCTCTGCGATTTTTCTTTATCCAGTGCACTCTTTCAAGTGTTGCTAAGTGCATAGCCGTTGTTTCTGTTAAAGTTGTTATCGCTGAGTCTAATTTCGACTGCTTCCCGGATCAGAGTCCCAGTAATTCGATGCGTGGGCTATTACTCTGGTTTCTTCAAATAAAATCTTATGCTTGTTAAGCAGGCTATGTTCAGCCACCGCTGATTTTTTCCAAATACCTGTATTTCAGGTGGCGTTGGTGCTCGTTGCAGCGGTCGGCAACGCTTCTTACAGACTGGCCCACGTAATTCTTGCCGCACTCTCAAGGAATAGTATAAATTCCCGGCACTCTTAAGCCGAGACTATTTTTGATTGGTCTCAACATTTCAGTATTGTCCAAGAAAGTAAGACACGATGCCGGCCACATACAAGAAGAGGACCACCACATAGCGCGGCTTCCTTTTTGCGGTGCTACAACGAGCAAGATAGCCAGAGTCCTGAAGAGGCAAGGAATAAAACCAGTTTTCCGACCACCTAGGAAAATTAAGGAAATGTTGAGACCAGTCAAAGATAGTCTCGGCTTAAGAGTGCCGGGAATTTATACTATTCCTTGCGAATGCGGCAAGAATTACGTGGGCCAGTCTGTAAGAACCGTTGCCGACCGCTGCAACGAGCACCAACGCCACCTGAAATACAGGTATTTGAAAAAAAAAAATGAAAAAATCAGCGGTGGCTGAACATAGCCTGCTTAACAAGCATAAGATTTTATTTGAAGAAACCAGAGTAATAGCCCACGCATCGAATTACTGGGACTCTGATCCGGGAAGCAGTCTAAATTAGACTTAGCGATAACAACTTTAACAGAGACAACGGCTATGCACTTAGCAACACTTGGAAGAGTGCACTGGATAAAGAAAAATCGCAGAGAAAAACTTCTCGCACTTTACCTCCTGATTCAAGGGATGGCACTGCAAGCAACGCGGGATAGTAACATCTATGGAAGTAAAGGGCACCACTTCACTACGCGCCATATCGCCGTTGCTATGACGTATTCCAACCAATCAGAAGCCGTCCTTTGCTTATAAAAGTGGGAACCTCGCTAGTTCACGACATTCAGTTTTAGCTCTGACGACGACCATGGAGGTTGTGGTCGAAAGCTTGGAGTCTTATCCTGAATTGACGCGGCATGTACACCGAGACAGTTACCTGGCGGTTTGGCAGCTAAACGGGGAAAATGAGGTCAAGCAGCAATATGACTGTTTACGAAGAAATCGGCATGTATTAATAGAATGTAGGGACGAGCAATGATATCTAGATTTATTAATGACAAAGCAATATTCGTCTTGCATGTTCTTAAAGGTCGTATGGTAAATTCCCCACACTCCCTAGAATGCTGAACAGAAAATCTGTGGTGCAAACATTTTGAAACATTAACATTTATTTCTTCAAGAAAGTACATAGAAACATGCTAAACAATATTTAGAAACAGTAAATAGCGACTTCTTAGTTTATGCTATCTTGTTTTCGTTCTAGGTGACAAATAAGATACAAAAATATTTTTCCTGTTTAATTAATCTGACTTACTGTAAAAACAGTTTTCGTTAATAAAACTTTATCTGTTTACATTCTCATTCACGCGTAGCGTATTTGGAAATTTGTTGTAAGGACTATGGGACCAAACTGGTCAGGTCATCGGTACCTAGGCTTACGCACTACCTAATCTAACTTTAACTACGCTAAGGACAACAAACACACACCGATGCCCGGGGGAGGACTAACCAGCGACGGGGGCAGCCGCGTGAACAGTGACATGGCGCCTAAGACCTCACGGCTACTACGCGTATTGTGGAACATCGACAGCGTTCTGCTTTCGAATATTTCGTCTCTCTGTGTGAAAACACTGGGAGGAAAATATATAATATATTACGCATAATATATAATATATTACGCATACGGTAATACATTATAAAAATCCCAGCTATGTCACATCACTTTCAAACTCAAGCAATATTCTGATATGTACAGTCCGTGTATTGGAGCCCTTTGACTGCAAGAATACAGCAACATTAAACGAGCGCGAGGCAACATACATCATGAATTACATAAATTGTTAGAATGTTACTGTCTGTATATATCTTTACGTAAGGAGTGGAGCAGTTGTCATGAAAATACTTCGTCATTTTCTTTGCTCTTAAGATATCGTACATTCCAGGGAAGACAATCGTAATCATATCAAAAAACATTTCACAGTTGTTGATGCAATACAGCTTTCTACATAATGCACAGACGAAGGGACACGGGTAGGAAATTGTTTTTAACAGAGTGGCGTGAGAGTACGGACTGTATGCGCTCTCGAAGTGGCTTCAGGGCTCCTAAAGACATGGCAGTAATAATATTGCTTATCACTTTAAATTCATTCACATTGTGACAGACAAATATCGGAAAAGCTACTAATAGCATTCACAATAATGCTCCAACATTGACTGATCCAATAAAACAACCACAAATGTAGCAAAACCAACTGAGAATGTGATACTTTCCACTACTAAATGATGTCATTTTAGCATCATCTAATATGTGAAATACTAATAAGCAAAGAACATCTGTAAATGTAGTCACGTAATTCTATGGTGCTCAGAACGTTAACGATAACAAGTTGTTTGGGTTGCACTTGTGAAACTAGTTATAGAATGTTTAAAGGCAAATAAGAAAATTCACTGAGATAAAACAAGTATTATAAAAATAAAGATGTGCACCATTGAATTGTTTGACATTTACATGGTTTTATGTAAATGTATTTCACACATGTGACGTTGGTAGAACAGCTCCAGATTTAACGGTAAGTATGTCGTCACTTTTTTTATATCTGTTTGTTGTGTACTGCTTTGGTTGTTTTAAGTTTGACGCAATTTTTTGCCTTTTGCGATATTCAATTGTTACTGTGTATCCGCATCTAACGTGATATGTAAGATCACTAAAATACATTTCCAGTCGCATCCCTCTGTTGCCTATTACAATGCCATTACACAGGATGATACTTCTCTGAAATCTACAATCTCCGACAAGAGCAAAGAAAATTTGACCTGTGAAGTATTTTCGCGCCAACAGCCTTAGTTATGTAATCCGTGTAGAAGAACGGTAGCTCGTTGAAATTTATGCTATAGACGGGGATATTGCAACATATGTAATTTACGCCATTTTCACGATGTACGTAGCTCTCGCGCTCGTTTAATGTTGCTGTATTCTTGCTGGTGAAAGGATCAAATTCATCGATTACGTAAGACTTCTTATGTCTGATATGTGCTAAACCACAGCGTAAGTTATATTATTTCTGGCGTTTTTTGTAGTTTACTATCTCATGTATGGCACGTTAGTACTGTTTTATGGATTCATCTATTTATATCTTTAGTAGCAGGCGATCTGACAAGGTCGAAATTTCAGTGGTGAAAATCATTTCTTCGATCAATGGCGACTCCGATGTCTTCTAAAAAGTTCTACACGTATGCAAATCCCAAACATGAGAAGCTAACAAAATAAGGATTACGTAGGCACAAAATCCATTACTAAAATAGGAGAGAAGTAGGACGAGTACAGGAGTCTTCCCTTGTCAGCATACGACGCACACTTATTCCCGACCAGTGTCGGAACATTCTTCATGAGAAACCTTGACGTTGCCACTCCGTCCCACTGCCTCTACACATGCGTATGAACTCTGTAGGTCACCACAGGATGCTCAAACTTCTCCCATCTTGTCTTCGCGCTCCTTACACGAAATGCATGTTGGCGACAGTAGAATCGTTCTGCTGCTGTCTCTCAAGTGCCAGTTATCTTAATTTTCTCAACAGCGTTCCGCGAAGAGAACCTTGCCTTCCCTGCAGGGACTCCCATTCGAGTTCGCGAACCATCTCCGTAACACTAACATGTTGATCTGACTGGTCGGTAACAAATCTGAAGGCACGTCTCTGAATCTGTATGATGTCTTCCTTTAATCTGCCCTTGTGGAGATCCCGAACACTCTAGCAGACTCAAGAACGGGTCGCCCTAGTTTCCATACGCGGCGTCTTTTACAGATGAGTGACATTCCTAAAATTCTTCCATTAAACACAACAGCGTCATCAGCAAACAGTCGGAGATTGCTGCTCACCCCACGCGTCGTCCTTTTTATGCATATAGGGAACGAGAGCAGTACTGTTTTACATCTCTTGGGCACTCTTGAGGGTATCAATGTCTCCGATGAACACTCACTGTACAGCGCAACGTAATGGGTTCCACTACTTACATACCTGGGAAGCTACGAGATCTATCCAGAAAAACCACTTGTGAGGTGCATTCTGTGGTTAGGCAAAAAAACTGCAGAGCAATCTTAATTTATGGTAACCTTTGTATTGTATGCAAAATGAATAATGAGTGAGTCACGTGAGACAATGGTGCATTTTTTTTAAAAATGGCCGTAGGCCGTACCAGTGTTCACTATGAGGACCACAATGGTAGGCCTAGCCTTGCGACTCACGAACTGGTGATGAAAAACAACATTCCTGAATATCGTTTCACGATCACGAAACTTTGACAACGTTTTCAATTTCACGGAAAAGCACAAAATTTGTGGCAACGAAGGTAAGTGGGTTCCCAAAATCGTAACAGAAGTCCACAAAAAAGACTGGCTTCAGCACTGATCTTCCTCAAGGATTACGAGAAAAAATGGTAAAGTTATCGATTGTAACTTGGTGCGAGACTTACGTGAAGTAAGTCAGTTGTGAAATAAAAATGCAGTAGATTGAATGACGGGACACAAATTCTTCCAAGAAACCAAGGGAGTGTTTGTAAACGCTGTCAGCAAGAAGATCATGGCTACTGCGCTTTGGAACTAAGGGATGGATTCACGTTGATTTTCTTCAACGTGGTACAACAGTTAACTCAGAGGTAATGTCAAACACTGATGAAGTTGAGGCGAGCGACACAAAAACAAGCGTCGGGTAAAGCAGCACAAGTTTTGTTTTTTCGCGAAAAGCCACGTCCACACGGCCAGTCGTACCCGAGAGCTCCTACAGGGTTTTTGAATGGAAGGTCTTTGATCATTCACCATACATGTCTGACTTGACGCCGAGCTACTACCACCACTTCCCAGCAAGGGTGACGTGAATCGTTACACAACGCTTTGATACTGACGCCTAACTGCATGTCCGTATAAATAAGTGGTGGAAATCGCAGGCGGCTGATTTCTATGGAGACGGTACTGAAACGTGCCATGGTACGGTAAGTGGCTCAGCTTGAAAAGCTTAAGAGGGGACCTTCAAAATTTAACAAAATTTGGTTTTCCTATATTGTTAACTTTATTTCAAAAAAGTCATACTTTCTTGATTGCCCCGTATTCCGTATGCTGGGACTTTCGGTAACAGTCTACAGTGGGACACTGTGTCTAACGTTTTCCGGAAATCTAGGAATTTGGAATATGCATGTTACCCTTTACCTGTCGTTCGCAGTATGTGTGAGACTGTGGTAAGCTGAACTTATCGCGGACGATGCTTTCTAAATCGTGTTCATTCGTCTACAGTAGTTTCTCTGCCTCAAAGAACTTAGAATATGCGTAACAATTTAGCAGCAAACCGATGTTAAGGATATTAGTCTAATTTTGCAGGTATGTTCTTTTACCTTTATTGTGTACTAGAGTCACCCGCACTTTTTTACAATCGCTTGGAGCTTTGCTCTGGACGAGAGAGTCGCGATAAATGCAGGCTAACTAAGGGGTCAACATAAAAGCGAATTGGCACACCACTGCGGCTCGTTCCGTTCTATTGACGGCCTGCGTGAATGCCGCCGTTTGAAATGCGTGTTGGAATATTCTCACCAAACGTTCCATTCCGTTCCGCCAAATGTGAATCAGCCTTTATACCCTCCAACAGTAAACTGACGAAGAGGTCCATTGGTGGAGCTGTGATTCGGAGGAACGAACGCCATTTACCGTGAACGTGCAGAGGAAGAGGATCTTATTCGTGGGATACTTCGATACAAACGACGGAAACAAGCAGAGGACCCCATGCTTCTGCAAGGGAGCAGCAACAGGCTTTCAGCGTCAAAATTCTCAGACTGCCGCATTACGTTGCGATGGTGTTAGTGTTGATCTGACAGAGCCTAGTTCTTCCACAGAAGAGAGTGAAGGCCGTGAAGGAACTTTATTAATTTACTGTTCACGAATATGATACTGCATGTGTTAACTTTCAACCCATGTGTTAACAAGTTTCTACGAGATGTCACACTTTCTCCTTTCGAGGTCATCATGGCAACCTTGTACATATATCTTTGTATACTGCACGTGGCTAAAAATCAAAGCAAATACATACAATACAGGGACATACATCCTCATACGTGTGTGTAACAGTGAAAACTAGTACAAGAGAAAATATGTGATGATACAAGCGGGCACGTTCCAGTAAACATGTGCCCACGATCGTACTGTTTGAGAGAATTTTAAATGTCGTTACCAACTGCCACTGACTTCACTATTCTAGTCAGTACAAACTTATTTTTAATGTAAACTTTACAATTAAGTCTTCATCTAACCGAACTCATATTTGACGTAAAGCCACACGTTATTCATGAACCACATATGGTCGTTGGCGGTACTACATAGTCGTCTCATTGGCCACGTTCTTCCAAGAAAACTTTACGAAAGAGGGTATCTCCAGTTTCTGCGGCTAGCCAGGATTGCATCAGGGTGTTCCCCTCGCACAGAGTTACAACACTGTGTACTTGGTACGCGCATGCTGTGTCACTACTGTATTTTCCAACTGATTAAGACATCTGATGCACCAATTCGCTCCATGATGGAAAGGTCGATCGTGGCCAGTTCACCTGACCTCAGTGCCCTGGAATTTTCTGCCTGAGGTTATCTCAAAAGTGATAAGGTTGAATTGAAGGAGCGAATTGTACAGTCTTCTCAAGCTTTTCCTGTATGATCCGGACGGTGTCTAAGGAATTTAGAGACTGGTGGTGTACTGTTTCCAAACGACGAGGACAACAGTTGGAAAATGTCCTTCCATAAATACGAGCGTAGACAAAGTAATATGTGACGTACTGATAGAATGCTGTATTTCTTGTTGAGGTAGACCGCGAGTGAATTTCACTCTAGATGAAAGTGGACGTTTAAAACTCATACCAGCTAGGAATCAACTCGTAACCACACACTATCTCGCCAACAAAAATGACCACTCGTGACAGGCGAGACTATACAGAAATAATACACCAGGGGCGCTGCAGTAGACTTGTTTGCCACAGGTAGTCGGTCGTGACAGCGCACATCGGTGGATCCTGTCGACGCCGAAGACAGCCGATGTTTTCAGATCAGTACGCCGCCATATGCACGGTTGCAATGAGAGCCCCTCTCGTCGGCCGGACGTAGATTCTTCGGACGACAGTTTGTGAAATTAAAACCAATTGTTTTATTCGCCCGAACTGACCGACGTTTTCACACTCGAGATACGGACTGTCAGAAACTCATAAGTTTAGTCCAGGAATTTGCGGCTACCGAGGATGAGAAATTGTAAGTAGGCTGTTTAGGTTTTTATGTTGGTAACGCCACGTAGCGCTCTGTGTGAAAATCGCTGACTGTGCAGTGTGCAGTCTGTGGCTGGTTGGACCCATTGTTGGAATATTCGCTATTGTAGTGTTGGGCAGTAGGATGGGAACAGGGCGAAGCGTTGCGCGGTCGGAGGTGAGCCGCCAGCAGTGGTGGATGTATGTATATATATATATATATATATATATATATATATATATATATATATATATATATATATAACTATAAGCCAGGGGTCTCCAAACTTTAGTCCGCGGGCCACATTGACTCCTCCACGAAGCCATAAGGGTCAAGATCTACCTAGTGGGATTGAAGCACCCTAGCACTCCACAATCACCGTAATGTAAGGCTAAAGGAAAGATGAAATCGCAAAAATCTAAGGTTGTGGGAATAGCTAGCACTGAAACGAACTACGATTTTTATTTAATTACAGAATTTTGATTGGTGGACGTACCTGACCGAAATTCTGGCTTATTTTATTCTGGCGAATTTCACCGACAAGAAAGTATGTCACTGCACATTCTTCATGAAAGCGTTCTGCAAAGTTAACGATATCTCAAAATCATTGTTAGCAACACTATTACTGCAATACGTAACGTAGGTGGAGTATGTCAACGCATTGTTATTTCAAGCGGCGCAACAATAATTTTTGTTATGTAGTCTTGCAGCGAGTAGCAGAGCCAATGTCGCGCTGTACTGGTCGCGATAGGCCTCGAAACTCAGTTGTTGGCAGTATAGGTACCACCTCAAATATTTGGCGGGCCGGACACCGGGGATGTCCGGCCAGCTAACGCGGGCCTGTTTGCCGGCTCTCGCGGGCCGTAGTTTGGAGACCCCTGCTATAAGCCGACGATCTGGACGTGTGTCCGCCAGAGAAATGAAATTTGTAAAGATGAATGTCATGAATTGAGATATATATATATTTTGAACACTATTACGGTAAATACACTGATTGTTCTCTATCAAAAACCTTTCATTTGCTAACTATTCCTATCCGTAGTTAGTGCCTTCAGTAGTTAGAATCTTATTTAGCTGGCAGTATTGGCGGTCGCTGTATTGGAGTAGTTCGAGTAACGAAGATTTTTGTGAGGTAAGTGATTCATGAAAGATATAGGTTATTGTTAGTCAGGGCCATTCTTTTGCAGGGATTTTTTAAAGTCAAATTGAGTTGCGGTAAAAATAGTGTCAGTTTAGCGATCAGTTTAAGTGAAGAGAGAGATGTCCGAGTACGTTCACTTTTACTCGGCTGTCTTTGTATCAGATAACGTAGAATTTTACCAGCACAGCCATTCACAATTTTTCTAACGGGGCGTTTCAGAGTATCATCATCGAACTGTATCTCAGAATTTAAGGATTGAGATCACACTTTAGTGGAAAACGAGAGGTAGTCAAAATGTTTACCGGCGTAAATCGAAACCCACCATAAATATACATATAAAATAAAATTGATTAAGAGGAAAGGGTGGCGTATGTTGTGCTTTAATTTACTGCAAATTGATATTTTTTTTGGGTTGTGATAGTGATCGTTGACTGTATACAAATTTACTATTACTTCTTACTGGCGTAGTTATTCCAGTAACATGGTGATACTATCGTGTGAGGTGGTTTGAAAATGTATTTGTTTCCGCTATTCAGTGGTTTAGGTGTTCAGTTTATCTTACTCTGAAATTTCTGTTAATCTTTCACTCATGCTCAACGACTGTTATTGGAGGTAATTGACATATGTTTATTTGTTGTGCAGAATGTAACCTAGTTTTTCAGTATCCCAAGCATCGTCCTGAGTGTGAAGCAGAACGTCCGTCTTTTCGTCTCACATTCGTAGAACTTGTTTGGTTATTATAGCAACTGAAACAAGGACTACGGTACTCGCCAAGTACTTTTCGAGGCGAATGTAGCTCAATCACGTGAGCTGGGCGTCGTCTTAATAGCTACAGCGGTAATACAACAATCGTCCCCAAGCACAGAGGCGTCGTTGCACCCATCCCAATAAATCAGGTTCTGAATCAACCTCCTTGATATAACGATAGCGCCAAAAACTGTCTAAGGAGATGTGACGCACTGTGACGAAGCAGTCGACCAATGTCATCGGACGACCTCTGGCGACCGTTATCGATGTCACTGATCGCAGTGTATAAGGGCGGCCACACGCAACTGCACGCTTGACAAGCATGCTTGCTCAAGTGTATTTGCTCAACCATGCTTGAACGTGCATGGGATAAATCTACGTAAGCAGCCGGACTGTGGAAGCGTCTTGATGCTTGATCGAATTTCGATCATGTATGCTTGTGCAAACGTTCAATGGTGTGTACCGCGAATAGAGAGGTTTATGCAAGCATGTCAGTGATCTGATTCGATTGAATTTTTATTTGCTTCTGTTAAATTCTGTAGATGTAGGTCATGCCTAAGAGCTCAATATTACGTGCTAGACAGTTTCCGTAGCGTGTCTACCGGCAATAATTAATATGCGATTGTTTTCGTTTCTTTAACCACTCAACATATGAAGTTCTCTCCTGTTTTTCTTAAGAAATGCAAAAGAAGGCTGCCAATGCCAGCGCTTCATCGCCTGAGCTCGAAATTCCTGGTAAACGAACAAATACCTTTTAGAGGTATGCTTGAACCGTGTGGAGGCGCAATGATTTTGTGCACGCTACAAGCGTGGTTGTCAATTATGCAGTTACATGTTTGGCCTCCTTGACGGTTATGATGCGCCGCATTTACGTCAGTAGTCAATACTGAACAGGCAACGGCCTTGCCGCAGTGGTTATACCGGTTCCCGTGAGATCACCGAAATTAAGCACTGTCGGGCGTGGTCAGCACTTGGATGGGTGACCAGGCCGCCATGCGCTGTTGCCATTTTTCGGGGTGCACTCAGCCTCGTGATGCCAATTGAGGAGCTACTCGACCGAATACTAGCGGCTTCGGTCAAGAATACAATCATAACGACCGGGAGAGCGGTATGCTGACCACACGCCCCTCCTATCCGCACCCTGCACTGAGGATGACACGGCGGTCGGATGGTCCTGGTAGGCCACTCGTGGCCTGGAAACGGAGTCAATACTTAACGCCGACAGCGAATTAACTGGTTTGTCGCCATTTGTCCGCTTACATAAGTCCCGTGACAGGACGCCAACTTACAGTCTCCGGGTAGGCGTGGAGCAGTTTCAGATTCGTAAATGGCGTGAAACGCGGCACCGCGAAGTTCGCTCGAGCGTAACGGGACGCGTGCTATGCAGGCGTCCGGAAGAGGAAGCGGTAGCGGCGGCGGCAACAGTCGATCCATCGATCTGCCCGGCGCGAGGCCAGGCTGGCCAACCGCAGAGCGCGGTCGACGCGTCTCGCCGGGCCGCATCAACAGGTCGCCGCACTGCACCGCACCACACAGCGTCTCCAGCTGCGACAGCTGGGGCGTGCGTTCGTCTACTTGGCGCAGGGCACGCTCCATTTCCACTGCAAAGTGCGTTTCAGGTCACTTAAATAACACAAGTTCGATGCGAAGAATTTTAGTATTGAATACTGGCTTTCTTTCAAACACCCATACCTGCGCATGGAAAGACATACGTAAGCCCCGTCCGAGGTCCCTGGCGAGGACTTCGGTACCGATCGATCGCCGGGTCATCCTCCGCCAATGGAGTCACTGGGAAGACCCCAGATACAGCTGACCGACTCGGCTCGTTTGTTTGGAGTCTTACTATCAGAGGAGAGTCCACGACAAATTAAATTATCCGTAATGACAACCAGAAACTAAAGTAACAATCAGTGGATGCTGTGTAATGGGTACGTTCCTAAACAAAATCAAATACACTATCCGATCATAGTTATCCGGACAACTGTTTATACGCTGTACACAGTCTCGTGAAGTGTGTTCATATCCTTCCGCATTCACCCTTTTCTGTAGCTGAAGAACATGGCCATATCCAAATCAGGAAACACGCCCTACACGGTAATACCAATTCCTCGGTGCTGCGCTATTGTAACTACACATGGCAAGTAACGTCCTCTAGGCTTTCGTCAAACGAAAACCCCTTCGTCTGATTGCTACAGGATGTAGCGTGTTGCACCACTCCGAACTACTTTCCAGTCACGCACTGTCTATTGGCGCCGCCCTCTACACCACCTCAACCGTCGATTAGTGCTGACTACAGAAATTTGTCACTTGTGAGCCTCTGATCATTGTACCGAAATATGTTCAACTCACGACGCACAGCCATTGCGCTAGCTCGGCTGTGGAACTCACGAGTGATTATTCCCGCTGACTTCATGAGATTTTTCTTAGAACCAACCTCCATGATGCTCGACGGTCCGTGTCGTTCAACACACGAAGTCTGCCTTGGTTGAGCTCTGGTTGTTACATCGCTTTCCCACCATTTCGTATCACCTGAAGTGAACTTTGGCAGCTTTAGAGTGATTGAAATGACCCTCATTACTCAAATGATATCGAACTACTAGTCCACGTTCAAAAATCACTGACCTCTCGTGGCCAAACCATTCTTCTGTTTCTCGTTCTCCATTGACAACACAATCCTCCTGTACTGGCAAGGTTACGTCTCTCGACACCTTGTAGTCGATTCTGCATCCCATAGGGGTGTTTGAATTCTTTTGATCAGACAGTTCGTAGATTTCCATGACCACTGTTACGTTATTATTTAACACTATGAAATATACGTTTCGACGACATTTGCATCGATCTCTTCAAGGAGGAGCCACCGTCCGACGACGAGCCTGCTCTGATTCCGACGCTTGCTAATGGAAGAATAAAAGTCTGGGAAAAAACGACATTTGACTCGAGATGGAGACTACTGTGACTGTTTTGGAAATAATTTATTGTCCGACACAGTCGCAATAATTTCGAAGAGTCTTATAATTAAATTTTCCCTGAGACATTTAAGTCTCATCTACGATAGTGCTGGAAGCTGAAGAAATCAATTAAAATATGTGCCACGGCCGGGACTCTAATCCGGGTCTTCTTACTTACTAGGCAGAAACGCTTACACCACCGCTGCACTATGGTCAACACTGCTGCACGAACTACGGAAGTCGAATGCCCTCCCAACACGAACTTCAGCTTATGTTCTCCCGAATTTGTTACTGTTGCCAGGGCTCGACGGCACTGGAATAGCACCACAGCATTGGACGTAATGGGGAAGTTTTGTACCACAGGTGAGCTTATAGATGGACGTGGGTAGTTCGTACAGCAATATTGAACATAGCGCTGTACTGGTGTAATGGTAACATTTCTGCATAGTAAACAAGACGACCCAAGTTGTAATCCCGGCCGTGGCACACATTTTAGTTCATTAATTCAGCTTCCAGCCTTATCGCAAATTTCGAACGGAATAATCAGTTTCGGTCGACACGGATCATCGTCAGATCTACAAGGCAATTAAGTTTTAAAAATTAAGAAATTATGCAAGACACGCCAGAATTGAAATGAAACAAAATGACGTCACACCATAAAAGACGTAGCGTCGTTCAATGCTACCGCTGCGGAAATCATACTGTCAATATAAGCGACGAGGCTATTGTATATGAAAGATAATTCACTAATCGTCTAGTATTCATTGCTATTTAGTAAGTTTTTCAATAAAAATTTTAAAGTACTTTTTCAATAAATATGAAAGTTGTATTACGAAGTCTGCAATCACCGTATTTTATGGCACTGATGTGATGTATCTGTAAACAATCATTACATTACGTAATGTCTACCACGTCATAAGCAATATTCCGGCTTTATACACGGTAGAATTTCGGATGGGACAAAATCTTCCGGAGACGTTTGACGCTAATGTGAAAACAAGAAGAATGGCCGCGAGCGACGTAGAGAAGTTCCTCAGGCATACGCAGTCGGAACCCAGTGCCGGCAATAATTAGGAAAAAACAACAGCCCCAGCAGTGCTGAGAGCAGCCAATTTTGCTGTGGTACCTTGGGCGAGAGAAGCCACACACCAACAGCTTTGAAGCGGGGCAGCTGCGAGACGCAAACAGAGGCATACATCAACGCCAGGCCGGCCGTTGTCCCGCGACAGCGCTTTCTCACCCCACCGCCCGCTGCCATTGTTTTGGTTTGGAACTCCTCCGTCGCCGACGATGACGCCAAACACGTTGCTGAAAGGCCCGTTTCGCATTACCCCCGCTAGGGGGTGTTGGCGGGCTGCAGACGCTGAAAACATCGCTGAAATACGGGCTTTAACACGCAGACGCGGCAAAACTATTGGGAAACATTCTTCAAACATGGAGAAGTAGTATACAGGCTGAACCAAATCCCACGCACTCACGCCAAAGCGCGATTCCTTGCATACTAACAGTGCAAAAACATGGAACAAACTTCCGTCCCGCGAATATTTTAACGTAGAAAATGCTATGTCAAAGGAAGGCAATTCGGCAACAATTATTACATGTCTTTACAAATGTCATACAGTACTGCATAGTAGAACCGCTCAGTGCACCGAGTAGTGTAGGGATATGCTGTACAGCTATCGAGCTCTTGAGATTGGTCCAGGGTGTAGACCTAAATTTTGTTTTCCGATTTTTGACTTGTGATATGGTATTTGGCTCTACGCTTACCGTTTACTTATTGTGCATGGTCTCCTTCGAAATATTCTCCACAACTGATACACGCCCTTTCCACTTCCAGAAACAGTCTTGCTACACCTCTTGCCGGATCGAGCGAAGTGTCTTCTGCGAACTTTCCCTAGTCTACCATTGCAAATCTTTCTTTCAATGGAATTTTCATCTCTAAAAATAGTAAGTCCACAGGGGCCACGTCTGGAGAGTACAGCGGATGGGACAGCAGTGATTTCTTGTTTGTGCAATGCTCACGCACCAACAGGGATGAATGTGCGGGTACGATATCGGGATGCAAGAGCTATGAATTGTCTCGCCACATTTCATACAGTTTCCTTCTCACATTTACTTGCAGGTGTCTTAATACTTCATAGTTCTACCGATTAACAGTTTGTCCCTTGAAACTTCCTGGCAGATTAAAACTGTGCCCGACCGAGACTCGAACTCGGGACCTTTGCCTTTCGCGAGCAAGTGGAGAGCTTCTGTAAAGTTTGGAAGGTAGGAGACGAGATACTGGCAGAAGTAAAGCTGTGAGTACCGGGCGTGAGTCGTGCTTCGGTAGCTCAGTTGGTAGAGCACTTGCCCGCGAAAGGCAAAGGTCCCGAGTTAGAGTCTCGGTCGGGCACACAGTTTTAATCTGCCAGGAAGTTTCATATCAGCGCACACTCCGCTGCAGAGTGAAAATCTCATTCCAGTCTGTCCCTTGTAGCACAAATGCATAATGAACTAATCCTTGAAGGTCAAAGAAAGCTATCAGCACGGCTTTGACATTTGGCCTTACCAGCTTCTTTTGCTCTTTGAGAACATTTCCCGACCCATTGTGAAGACTGAACATTTGTCTCAACATCATAACCGTAGACCCACGTCGCATTACTACTTACTATTCTCTTTACAAACATCTCTTTCTCATTTGCGCGACCCAAAAGCTCTTCACAGGTTGCAAGGTGCAGTTCTTGACTCATGAGCCGTGGGACGAACGTGGTGGCAACACGAAGCATTCTAAGATGAGTCAGGATTTCATTATATGAGCCAAGTGAAAAATTTGCATTCTTCTGCAATTTCTCGGGCAGTCAGTCTTCGATTGGCACGCGCAATTTCGTTAACGTTCTTGAATGAGCGTCGTCGGTAGACGTCGAAGGATATCCTGATCGAGGGTCATTAGCATCTGTCCGGCCATATTTTAAACGGTGTGGACCATTCTTAACACCGAGTACGGCAAAAGGACTCATCACCGTAGGCTTTCTGCATCATTTGTCATGTCTAACTTTTCTTTAGATTCACGCAAAATTTAAAGCAGACGCGTTGCTCCTCTAACTTTGCCGTCTCCAATTCGGAAACTGTGTGTGGCAACGTCCTCAATACAGCACTGATCAATAACAGACATACAAGACTGGAACTTCCGGCACTTACAGATTAAACACTAGGCGTGTGTAGTAATGCCAACAGTATTTCGCTCGGACACCATTGGCGCGAAATTACGAATGTTCTGAATTCAGTTCTTACACTACTGCGTGTGTCTGTTTAACGTCGATACGAAAATTCTCGGGAAGTTCTTGACGAATTTCCTTCAGTTCTTTTATGTGAAACTCCAAGATACACTCATCAAACGTGTTTCTTCTACACAGATTATACACTCCTGGAAATGGAAAAAAGAACACATTGACACCGGTGTGTCAGACCCACCATACTTGCTCCCGACACTGCGAGAGGGCTGTACAAGCAATGATCACACGCACGGCACAGCGGACACACCAGGAACCGCGGTGTTGGCCATCGAATGGCGCTAGCTGCGCAGCATTTGTGCACCGCCGCCGTCAGTGTCAGCCAGTTTGCCGTGGCATACGGAGCTCCATCGCAGTCTTTAACACTGGTAGCATGCCGCGACAGCGTGGACGTGAACCGTATGTGCAGTTGACGGACTTTGAGCGAGGGCATATAGTGGGCATGCGGGAGGCCGGGTGGACGTACCGCCGAATTGCTCAACACGTGGGGCGTGAGATCTCCACAGTACATCGATGTTGTCGCCAGTGGTCGGCGGAAGGTGCACGTGCCCGTCGACCTGGGACCGGACCGCAGCGACGCACGGATGCACGCCAAGACCGTAGGATCCTACGCAGTGCCGTAGGGGACCGCACCGCCACTTCCCAGCAAATTAGGGACACTGTTGCTCCTGGGGTATCGGCGAGGACCATTCGCAACCGTCTCCATGAAGCTGGGCTACGGTCCCGCACACCGTTAGGCCGTCTTCCGCTCACGCCCCAACATCGTGCAGCCCGCCTCCAGTGGTGTCGCGACAGGCGTGAATGGAGGGACGAATGGAGACGTGTCGTCTTCAGCGATGAGAGTCGCTTCTGCCTTGGTGCCAATGATGGTCGTATGCGTGTTTGGCGCCGTGCAGGTGAGCGCCACAATCAGGACTGCATACGACCGAGGCACACAGGGCCAACACTCGGCATCATGGTGTGGGGAGCTATCTCCTACACTGGCCGTACACCACTGGTGATCGTCGAGGGGACACTGAATAGTGCACGGTACATCCAAACCGTCATCGAACCCATCGTTCTACCATTCCTAGACCGGCAAGGGAACTTGCTGTTCCAACAGGACAATGCACGTCCGCATGTATCCCGTGCCACCCAACGTGCTCTAGAAGGTGTAAGTCAACTACCCTGGCCAGCAAGATCTCCGGATCTGTACCCCATTGAGCATGTTTGGGACTCGATGAAGCGTCGTCTCACGCGGTCTGCACGTCCAGCACGAACGCTGGTCCAACTGAGGCGCCAGGTGGAAATGGCATGGCAAGCCGTTCCACAGGACTACATCCAGCATCTCTACGATCGTCTCCATGGGAGAATAGCAGCCTGCATTGCTGCGAAAGGTGGATATACACTGTACTAGTGCCGACATTGTGCATGCTCTGTTGCCTGTGTCTATGTGCCTGTGGTTCTGTCAGTGTGATCATGTGATGTATCTGACCCCAGGAATGTGTCAATAAAGTTTCCCCTTCCTGGGACAATGAATTCACGGTGTTCTTATTTCAATTTCCAGGAGTGTATATACACTAACGACTACCATTTTTTGCGATACAACTGCACAATACACAACTAATGACACTTTTTTTAAATGGTATTGTACTGATGTTCTTCAAAAGAGACTGCGAGAAATAATACTGTGCTGTGAAAATGTGCAGTTCATTTATCTTTCTCGTAGTCCTAACTGCGATATCAGGGCATTTAAACCTGTGCTGTTGCATTCTGCTGTTGGTGAATAGGAAAGTTGTATTTGCGGCTTATCGGCTTGCAATATGAATACTACCACCGGATGTTTAAATTTGTAATCCTACCCGTTCGGAAATTAAAACCATGCGAATTAACAGCCGTAGAAACTACTAACCTCGAAGATCCAACAGTTGGAGAGGTTTTTCTCATACCCTGTTACAAATGATCCCATCCGGTTTACCTATTCACTTTAAGCATCTTCAGTTCTAATGAAGGTTTCGTTTGCAACACGAATATACAAGAGTCGAAGTCAGAGAGGGGAAACAGAGGGGAGAAAACATATGGGCAGAGAGAGAGGGCGGAGACGTTAACAACACACAATCAATTCCCATACTTAATTAACCATTGCGAAGCATTGCCGGGTTCGCTAGTTCGTTGTAAAGTAATTACAGCAGGTCTTACACAAAACATTCAGTTATTTACTACTAACACAAATGAGAGAACAGTTGATGGATATTTAAAATATTCCAACTGGCCACTCAATGTGGTGTGTATGTTTAACATATCCACATTCGTAAGTTCTCTAGTTATTTTTTACTTATTACAAGGAATTTGTTTTTAATTACTACTCTTCGTGAATAATCCTGAAACGCCTGACCAGCAACATATTCAACGTTAAAAACTGTAGCAGAATATGCGTTGTTTAAGAAACAGTGTATTCTACACCATTACTGGGCGCATCAAAATTAGAATCAAAAAAAAATTACACCTTTACTCGGCATCTAACACTCGAATGTTCTAATGCAGAACTCTACGCACTTCAGCTTTTTGCCATTTTGCGTATTATCCTTGCTAATAATCTCTGTATTATTTCAATTTTACTAAACTCTTGAGTCGCAGAGGCGGTACTAGATAACTGTCGCTCAGGATAAACATTGCATTTGTATTTGAAAATTGCGATTTATTGTGGCGGACGGAGAAGGATAGACCATGAATTGTGCCCGAATTAATTGGCAACAACATTCCAGAAGAAGTGCAAGGTTTCTAGTTAGAGTCCCTGTCCAGCATACGGTTGTACTATCTCAAAACCTTAGCCAGGGTATTTCCTTACATCCTGATGAGATTGCATCACTGCGTGTGTTTGAAACAAATGGGATTACAATGAAAGGTATCGCCTGAATCGGGTATTACTACCGCTGCAACGCAGTTGAATACGTACTTACCAGGCAGAAGATTTTCCATAGAAAAGTCGCAAATTTAACAGGATCGTGATTACTTGGAAATAAGGACACATGGCGAACCGAACCAACAGCAAAATTCATTGCACTCGTTATAAGTAACAGCTTGATGTGTGTGATATGAGGGATCACTCCAGATCCGTAACGAAACTTATTTTGGGTTGCAGCAACGAAGTGAACTTGCGTAATGAACACGTTCGTTAGCAAAATTGCTTTATTACACGTGGCCTTTTATGAGCACGCGACAGCATTCTAACTAGAGGAGAAACTCAATCTGAGGACAAAGAACTACGAAAAACGACTTTACAGGAAACCGGCACGCAACAGCTTTCGAACCACGGAAACTTTGCGAACTGGCTTCTGTAGCGTATCGGAGAAACCAACGAAACTTTCTGTGATAACGAAGGCTTCAGTTGTTAAAATAAGGAACGACAATTCATGTCGTTAGAGTAACAGGCGATGACAGTATTTCTGTATCTGCAGCACGATCCTTTGGTCAGTTTTTTCCTTGTTATTTCCATCAGTGGCGTGAGATTCTTTACAACATAGAATATACTGTAAAATGGCAGACAAGGGAACTGAAACTCATGCCGAACAAAAGTGTATAAACAACTTGACGTATCATTCACAATACAGGAAGTTTCAAACAAAAACTGTTGTTGTTGTTGTTGTTGTCTTCAGTCCTGAGACTGGTTTGATGCAGCTCTCCATGCTACTCTATCCTGTGCAAGCTTTTTCATCTCCCAGTACCTACTGCAACCTACATGCTTCTGAATCTGCTTAGTGTATTGATCTCTTGGTCTCCCTCTACGATTTTTACCCTCCACCCTGCCCTCCAATACTAAATTGGTGATCCCTTGATGCCTCAGAACATGTCCTACCAACCGATCCCTTCTTCTGGTCAAGTTGTGCCACAAACTTCTCTTCTCCCCAATCCTATTCAATACTTCCTCATTAGTTATGTGATCTACCCATCTAATCTTCAACATTCTTCTGTAGCACCACATTTCGAAAGCTTCTATTCTCTTCTTGTCCAAACTATTTATCGTCCATGTTTCACTTCCATACATGGCTACACTCCATACAAATACTTTCAGAAATGGCTTCCTGACACTTAAATCTACTCGATGTTAACAAATTTCTCTCCTTCAGAAACGCTTTCCTTGCCATTGCCAGTCCACATTTTATATCCTGTCTACTTCTACCATCATCAGTTATTTTGCTCCCCAAATAGCAAAACTCCTTTACTACTTTAAGTGCCTCATTTCCTTATCTAATTCCCTCAGCATCACCCGATTTAATTCGACTACATTCCATTATCCTTGTTTTTCTTTTGTTGATTTTCATCTTATATCCTCCTTTCAAGACACTGTCCATTCCATTCAACTGCACTTCCAAGTCCTTTGCTGTCTGTGACAATTACAATGTCATCGGCGAACCTCAAAGTTTTTACTTCTTGTCCATGAATTTTAATACCTACTCCGAATTTCTCTTTTGTTTCCTTCACTGCTTGCTCAATATACAGATTGAACAACATCGGGGAGAGGCTACAACCCTGCCTCACTCCCCAACCACTGCTTCCCTTTCATGCCCCTCGACTCTTGTAACTGCCATCTGGTTTCTGTACAAATTGTAAATAGCCTTTCGCTCCATGTATTTTACCCCTCCCACCTTTAGAATTTGAAGGAGTATTCCAGTCAACATTGTCAAAAGCTTTCTGTAAGTCTACAAATGCTAGAAACGTAGATTTGCCTTTCCTTAATCTTTCTTCTAAGATAAGTCGTAAGGTCAGTATTGCCTCACGTGTTAAAGTGTTTCTACGGAATCCAAACTGATCTTCCCCGAGGTTGGCTTCTACTAGTTTTTCCATTCGTCTGTAAAGAATTCGTGTTAGTATTTTGCAGCTGTGACTTATTAAACTGATAGTTCGGTAATTTTCACATCTGTCAACACCTGCTTTCTTTGGGATTGGAATAATTATATTCTTCTTGAAGTCTGAGGGTATTTCGCCTGTTTCATACATCTTGCTCACCAGATGGTAGAGTTTTGTCAAGACTGGCACTCCCAAGGCCGTCAGTAGTTCCAATGGAATGTTGTCTACTCCGGGGGCCTTGTTTCGACTCAGATCCTTCAGTGCTCTGTCAAACTCTTCACGCAGTATCGTATCTCCCATTTCATCTTCATCTACATGCTCTTCCATTTCCATAATATTGTCCTCAAGTACATCGCCGTTGTATAGACCCTCTATATACTCCTTCCACCTTTCTGCTTTCCCTTCTTTGCTTAGAATGGGTTTCTATCTGAGCTCTTGATATTCATGCAAGTCGTTCTCTTATTTCCAAAGGTGTCTCTAATTTTCCTGTAGGCAGTATCTATCTTACCCCTAGTGAGACAAGCCTCTACATCCTTACATTTGTCCTCTAGCCATCCCTGATTAGCCATTTTGCACTTCCTGTCGATCTCATTTTTGAGACGTTTGTATTCCTTTTTGCCTGCTTCATTTACTGCATTTTTATATTTTCTCCTTTCATCAATGAAATTCAATATTTCTTCTGTTACCCAAAGATGTCTACTAGCCCTCGTCTTTTTACCTACTTGATCCTCTGCTGCCTTCGCTACTTCATCCCTCAAAGCTACCCATTCTTCTTCTACTGTATTTCTTTCCCCCATTCCTGTCAATTGTTCCCCTATGCTCTCCCTGAAAGTCTGTACAACCTCTGGTTCTTTCAGTTTCTCCAGGTCCCATCTCCTTAAATTCCCACCTTTAATTTCTCCCGAGGGCATGCAGCTTTACAAAACAAAAACTATGCAACGAGAAATTTAGAATTAACTTATTCTTTCCCCTCTGAAGAGGTTGTCATATCCTTAAAAATGTAATACGAAGACTAAATATATGTTAACCTAACGTATCTCAGCCACCACCGCTTTGACAACATTGTACTACTAATGTCCAGGTGAAAACATTTTAAAATAAAATGGAAGAACCAAATGTGGAGGTGCGTCTGAAAAATCATTACGACTAAAATATTGTCGAGTCGTCAAATTGGAAAGGTAATTGTATAAATTACTAAGTCTGACCGAATTATGTATTTACAGAACTAAGAGCGGGTCGATGTGCGACAAAAGACAAACAGAAAAATAGAAATTTGATAGAATTTGTGGGGTAAATAGGATTTTCAAAACTGAGCAGTTGATTTTTCTTACAAGAACGTTTAGTCAGCGTGTTTCATACTTTTTAACTTAATGCAGTGAAATATACGAGGTGAACCATAAATCGCGCACTCTGGCGCCACAATACTATTCGTTGCGTACGTACAAAAATGACCATAACAGAACTGCGCCTCTTACATTTTTGGTACAAGATGAAAGGCAGTTTGGCAACACTGTACCCCATGTACGAGGGCAGTTCAATAAGTAATGCAACACATTTTTTTCTCGGCCAATTTTGGTTGAAAAAACCGGAAATTTCTTGTGGAATATTTTCAAACATTCCCGCTTCGTCTCGTGTAGTTTCATTGACTTCCGACAGGTGGCAGCGCTGTACGGAGCTGTTAAAATGGCGTCTGTAACGGGTGTGCGTTGCAAACAACAGGCAGTGATCGAGTTTCTTTTGGCGGAAAACCAGGGCATCTCAGATATTCATAGGCGCTTGCAGAATGTCTACGGTGATCTGGCAGTGCACAAAAGCACGGTGAGTCGTTGGGCAAAGCGTGTGTCATCGCCGCAAGGTCAAGCAAGACTGTCTGATCTCCCGCGTGCGGGCCGGCCGTGCACAGCTGTGACTCCTGCAATGGCGAAGCGTGCGAACACACTCGTTCGCGATGATCGACGGATCACCATCAAACAACCCAGTGCTCAACTTGACATCTCTGTTGGTAGCGCTGTCACAATTGTTCACCAGTTGGGATATTCAAAGGTTTGTTCCCGCTGGGTCCCTTGTTGTCTAACCGAACACCATGAAGAGCAAAGGAGAACCATCTGTGCGGAATTGCTTGCTCGTCATGTGGCTGACAATTTCTTGTCAAAGATTGTTACAGGCGATGAAACATGGGTTCATCACTTCGAACCTGAAACAAAACGGCAATCAATGGAGTGGCGCCACACCCACTCCCCTACCAAGAAAAAGTTTAAAGCCATACCCTCAGCCGGTAAAGTCATGGTTACAGTTTTCTGGAACGCTGAAGGGGTTATTCTGTTCGATGTCCTTCCCCACGGTCAAATGATCAACTCTGAAGTGTATTGTGCTACTCTTCAGAAATTGAAGAAGCGACTTCAGCGTGTTCGTAGGCACAAAAATCTGAACGAACTTCTCCTTCTTCATGACAACGCAAGACCTCACACAAGTCTTCGCACCCGAGAGGAGCTCACAAAACTTCAGTGGACTGTTCTTCCTCATGCACCCTACAGCCCCGATCTCGCACTGTCGGATTTCCATATGTTTGGCCCAATGAAGGACGCAATCCGTGGGAGGCACTACGCGGATGATGAAGTTATTGATGCAGTACGACGTTGGCTCCGACATCGACCAGTGGAATGGTACCGTGCAGGCATACAGGCCCTCATTTCAAGGTGGCGTAAGGCCGTAGCATGGAATGGAGATTACGTTGAAAAATAGTGTTGTGTAGCTAAAAGATTGGGGAATAACCTGGTGTATTTCAATGCTGAATAAAACAACCCCTGTTTCAGAAAAAAAATGTGTTGCATTACTTATTGAACTGCTCTCGTATGTTTATAAATATCGAGACGCGGTATTGCCTTGTATTGTACAGAAAATTTCTGCGTTTTTTTTCGTCATGTGTTCACGTGGAAATACTAGACAAATTTGCAAGTGCGTTTAAGCTGCCAGCCAGTATTTACGTATTCGTGCTATGCTCATATGCAGATTTCCTCCATTTTATGCAGGTCCTCAAACCCTTTTGTGTAAGTACTTCTGCAAGAGTTTCGTACATAATATGATTTTTGTAATCTAGTTTCTCGAAAGATGAAAAGTGTCAAAATGACCCCCGCAAGATAAAAAGGAATTTCGTACCCACAAAATATTCGAAGGTGTGCTCTAAAGACTTCGCTGAAGAATGCTTTGATAGGGAGACGTTTGGAAATGCGTGGTTGAAGTGACCAAGAAAATCTCCAAGGAATTTGTCAGGTTCTCGAATGTGTACATTCTACTAAACTAATTATTTTAATTAAAATTTTTCCCCTATTAAAACATGTTTAATTTAATCATGACATTCACAAATATTACCAGAAAGTCTCGACGATTTCTCAAAACCTGGATGAGCATCTGGCGAAAAAGCAAAATACCCTTTTTTCCACAGCTTTAAAACTATTTCAGTTCCATGTATAAAATTAAGATGTCTATAAAACGCATATACAAAGTTTCAGGATACTTCTGAAGGTGATCGATCTGTTCTAGCGAAGTAATAACACTCAAAATAAGCTAAGCGCTATAGGGACTAACATACGCCATCCCAATACCACGTGACTCGAGGAGCAGATGATGTTGCGGACATTTCTCGTTCTGCGCATCCGAATGCTCACTCCATACTTCCAATCTATGGTTGCAAATGGCGGTTCTCTTAACGTTCTCAGTAGCGCTTCGCGAAAACAATTTCGTCCTCCCTTCTGGAATGTCAGTTCAGAGCATATTCATGATCGCTTATCAAAGCTACCGGTGACAAATCTAGCCACACACTTACGAACTGCTTATATGTCTCCCGTTAATCCACCTGTTGGCGATCCCAAACATTGGAGCCGTTCTCCAGAATGGGTCACTAGTGATCTGTACGCGGTGTACTTAATAGGTAAGTTCCAATTTCCTATGTCTCTCAAACTGAAATCAGTCATTCGCCTTCCCTACTACTAACCTTACATGCTCTTTAAATTTCATGTCATTTAAAAATGTTACGCCTAGATACATCTACATGGATACTCTGCAAATCACATTTAAGTGCCTGGCAGAGGGTTCATCGTACCTCCACAATAATTATTCCAATCTCGAACATAGCGCGGAAAAAATGAACACGTACATTTTCCTGTGCGAGCTCTGAGTACCCTGATTTTATGATGGTTTCTCCCTATGTAGGTCGGCGCTTTCGGAGGAGAAAGTTGGTGACAAATTTCGTTAGAAGATTCCGCCACAACGCAAAAGTCCTTATTTTCATTGACGTCGACCCCAAATCCTGTATCATTTCAGTGACACTCTCCTCTGTTTAGCGATGGTATAAAATTTGCAGCTCTTCTTTGAACTTCCTCGATGTACTCCGTCAATACTACCCACATCGCGTAGCAGTATTCTGAAAGAGGACGGATAAACGTGATCTCTTTAGCAGACTTTTACATTTAAGTGTCTTGCCAATAAAACAGCCTTTGGTTAGCATTCGCCATAACATTTTCTGTGTGTTACTTCCAATTTAAGTTGTTCGTAATTGCAATCCACAGGTATTTAGTTGAATTTAAAGTCTTTAGATTTGACTGATTCATCGTGTAATCAAAGTTTAACGGATTCCTCTTAGCACTCACGTGGATTACCTCACACTTTAGTTATTTAGGGTCAACTGCAAATTTTTCACCATGTGAAACTTTTCTAAATCGTTTTTGAATTTTGATCTTCTGATGCCTTCACTAGTCGGTAAACGACAGGATCATCTGCAAACAATCTCAGCGGCTGCTCAGATTATCCTAAATCGTTTATATAGATAAGCAGTAAACGATTAATAACGTATTCGTACGTTGCGGGGTTGTTTCTCCTATGCGTCTGCGTTGACTCATTTTTCCGCATTAAACTCCTTCCAGGACAACGTCCTGGGTGCGAACGGTATTTTGTTTTTTACTTGTCGTGGAACACTGAAACAGGAGAAGTAGACATCCTTTGCACCAAAAGCTAAACGAAAGCCATTTTCCTGGCGCCCCCAACACATCCCACCCCACCCATACAGATATTACACGTCCGTTACGCGATCGAAAGCAAACTAGGTAAACGTTCATAGAGGCACTTCACTTAGCAGTTGATGCGTAAAATGGGTACGATAACATCGTGTGAAATATCAAGGCTCTCGGAATTGATAATCTGCGACCAGTTAAGGCATAGCCTGCTTCTTTTCCCTGGGAAGTGTGATAGTTTTGCTTGCTTTAGGAAATTTGTGCTGCTGGGTTGGGCGTCTTTGTGTCGTTTATTGGGCCCTGATAAAGACAGTAGCATTTCAATTTACTCACCCGCAGCCATTTAATTTCCGTGACAAAATTATATCGTCCACTCCTGGAAGTTCACAAATCAGTTTGATTTCCTGTCCTTTCTAAAAGTTCCCGTTATACATATCGTAAGGATCAAGGGCGATACTCTATTTTGAGTCAACTATCCTTCCCTTCATGTGTAATTTTTTATTTTCTGATTTGCATCTGCCCAGTAATGTAGTGAACTGTTCTGTAAATGTAATATATAGTGCACATACATTTTTAAAATAATTGTCGAAACATGTCAGAAATAGTCATGAAGAGTAAATATTAGTTAAAAACAAATTACAGATCATAGCACATCATTAAAAACTCATTAATGTGATGTTAAAATTACGTCATACATTTAAGAGTGCGACCCATTGTAATATACTAGTATTAAAAAGTTGCAACGTGTATTCACGAAACAGACAAGCATGTCTTCAGAGCAGATGCGCCAGTCTACCTCCGGACCTTTCCAAACATTTAGCGACTCGCTGGATCGTGGTACTCTAAACTCTTCGCTTAAAAGCGACACAATGAAAAATATGGTGTTCTCATTTGTTAGCACTAAGTGCGCGTCTTGTGTACCAGACATGCTATAATTACTGCAGGCGTACAACTGTTAAGAAGGCGGATGCACCACGCACTGTAAAATTAGGACATTAAAAAGAATTACACGTAGACCGGGAATAGAACTCGGAAATTCCAGTATTCTAACGGGAAGCGCTACACAGTGCATGCATTAAGTGGGCGAAATAGCTACATGGTACTGAATAGATACTTGTACTTATGGGGCGACGCTAATGCCACACACATTTCACGTGATGACCGCGGAGACAAGAGGAATATAATGCTTATACAGAACCATGTGAAGTATGGACAGAAGATTTTTCTTCGTTCCGTTTGGAGGTGGAACTGGAAAGGCAATGACCAGCATTGGTTCAGTGTTCCCTCCGTCACGCAGTGTATGGTGGTTAGCGGTTTATGTTTGCAAATGTAGAGATTTTAAGTAAGTAGGCACGAACTATTAACACTGTTCCCTCACCCACAAATTTATCTTAAAACAATATACAGTTTCACTATCGCCCACGAAACCAACAATGTATGAATCCTACATAAGATGTTTTTCCTTCTTTCGATGTAGAAAATGTGTGTATAAACATTTCTGTTTAAGAAGCTCTTTGTATTATTAAGAACAATCAATTATAACAAAAACCTAGGTCCACAGGTGTGGTTTTGGAACTAATTGGAACAACTGAATTCGTCTTAACGTATATTTTCACTTTCAATCGGAGGTGCTATATCATAGAAACAGTTTCTGTGGTCAATAACCTGGCAATGAGAGATACTAATAACTCAGAAAAAATTGAAGCGAATAAGGACATTACAGGAGATACGGCGAAGATTCACTTATTCTTTATCAAAGAAAAATGATACAGATTCGCGTAAAAATTAGCGCACACACCATCAAAAATAAAATTCACTGCAAATTTTGTAGTAGGAAAGTAGAGAAATTTCCTAAACCTTACCTCGAGGATAGAGGGAGACACTTCCGCTACAAACATTTGGTTCATACAAATGAAATCTTTAATTCCAAAAGTAAGGAAATTTGAGAGATGAAATTTACCACTGCTTGTAGACGAGAATGGTTTTAATCCACACCAGAAAAACATATAATAAAACCAAAAGCAAGACTGCAACACTAAGTACTAACAAGAGACAATATGCTAGTATGAAATAAGCCACTATATTCAACTAAATCTAAACATTTCGAAGAAAAAGGAAAGTGCATTTAACACACAAAACTTAATGTTTAGCCTCCGATACAACATGAAACAAATAGTGAGCTAACCAGTTACGATGTGTACAACATTACGTGTAATAACCGTGAAAAACGTTATATAAGCTACACTAGTAGAAATTTTTCTTACACGTTACGAAGAACATACATATGCTACTAACAAGACATACTTAAGTTTTCACTTGGAGACTTAAAGAAAATACCACGAATATCGGCAAAAATTTGCACGCAGGCAAAAAAAGAATATCTGGACACAATGGAAAGAAAAACGAAATACGGAAGCGTCCGATCCCACCCGTCTGCTTTGACCCATGACGTCACAAATATGGCGGAAACAAAAACCACACATACTTTCCACAAGAAGCCTAATGACACTAACGGGACAAGCGCTGGAAATGGGGTGTCTTGGGTGGGGGACAAACAAAATATATACAAATTTAGACGCCTTGCGTAGCTACAACGTAATTGAAGACAGCCATGCTTGAATACCCACCTCCCCAGGGGTCGTAACCCCTGCAACCCATAGAAGAAAGATGCTTCAGTAGCGGATTAGTGTTTTTTTGTCTTTTTTAAAAAATCTCACGGGATAGAACGAACAGATCAGAAAGATAAATATAATAGGGTCGACACAAGCGTCCGATCCAACGCGTCGGCTTTGACCCGTGACGTAAGGGTGTTGTGTGACGTCATGACGGCGCGGAGTTTGGTTTGAGTGTGGCTGTCTCCAGTTCTGTTTTATCTTACTTTATTTACTTTTCTGATCTGTTCGTTCTATCTCTTGAGATTTTTTTTTAAATTTAAAAACACTTATTACTTATTTTAATTATCTGTTTCTTCGAATTTCTGTTTTAGTTTTCAAAGGAATTATAGCTTCATTTTACTGGTGTGGTTTTGGGAAACAATGGAAAATAAGTCTGGATGGCCATTTGAACTGTCGTCGTCCTGAGTGTGTTCTAACCACTCCGCAACCTTGCTCTGAGAGATACCCAGGAAAAGCTAGAAATTTACGCGTTAAACAAATGAAACCGAAGAAATTACTTAGCTGAGTAAACGAATAGGTCACGGACGTGTAATACACAGGATGACCTCCTCCGTGTAGAAAGCTGCGGAACAGCCAACCCATCCATACCTGTTGCTTCGATAGTCCCGCCTTGCTGTCGGCGCCTCCTCAAGTCGACTGACAACGCTGTTTAACCAACGACCAGTCGCAGAGCAATGCGCTCTAGTGGAGCTGGGCTAACACTGCGTCAACATTTTACGAATTTTTATAATATTTATATGGCAAAAGGAAATAAGGATCATCTGTCAAATAACTAAATAATGACATTTTAGTTGGATGTTTTGCTCGTCATTTCAACGAAACAGTTCGACACACCTAATGTATTTTAATAATTTTTGTAAACATTACCAGATGTCGGTAGTGGATGGTACCAACCAACCGAGCGACTGACCGGCCGACAAATTGGACTTGTGTAGGTGTTTTGATCGACCGACCGACGAACATCCCTTGTCGGGATGTAGAGCAAGTAGGTCCACCGACAGCCGACCCCCACACCACTTCACCCAATAAACCGTCGTGCCAACCTCCCGACAAAACTTCGCCTTTTGTCGCAACGCGCGGCTTAAATGCTGTTCTAATATACATAAAACGGCGCGAGACGGACGGAACCTTAAAGACAGTGATTCTGGAGTAGTTTAAAGAGTGTAGAAGATTGTGGGATACATCGTGCGAGGGGTATATCAATATAGAAGCAAGAAATGAAGCACTTTTTTCGTTTTTTTTTTTTAACGAATCTAAATGGCTCTTAGAGAAATGAAAGTCCGTCGACCTTCTATATTTCCGACACTTGTCGGAAATGATATATGAAAACCAAAATATCGATACTCAATGGATGTTAATTCGATAAATATATTAGCTTCATTGTTACAAGTGTTAAAAAAGTCCCGCCTGTGTCCAGGCCCTTTGCTACGAAGTGCGACGTGTGGGATTTTTTTTATAGCTCTAACAACTGCTAAGAGAAACTGACTGGCAGATTAAAACTGTGTGCCGGACCGAGACTCGAAATCGGGACCTTTGCCTTTCGCGGGCAAGTGATCTATCATCTTTTTCTTCCCTTTAAAAAAAACGATAGTTGATCTCATTTTGTTCTATATTGTTCGTTGAATCTGTTCGGGGCGAACATCCGATAACACCCGTTCAGGTTCACTCAGTTTTTTTTATTACAGACGGTAGCTAACCCTATGATTCAAATGGCTCTGAGCACTATGGGACTTAACTTCTAAGGTCACCAGTCCCCTAGAACTTAGAACTACTTAAACCTAACTAACCTAAGGACATCACGCACATCCATGCCCGAGGCAGGATTCGAACCTGCGACCGTAGCGGACGCGCGGTTCCAGACTGTAGCGCCTAGAACCGCTCGGCCACCCGGGCCGGCGCTAACCCTCTGACCGAACACGCTGAGCTACCGTGCCGGCAACCATCTGAGCTACGCAAGCACGGTCTGGCACACAGTTTTAATCTGCCAGTAAGTTTCATATCAACGCACCTCCGCTGAAGAGTGGAAATCTCATTCTGGAAACATCCCCTAGGATATCCTTTCTTCCAGGAGTGTTAGTTCTGCAAGGTTCGCAGGAGAGCTTCTGTGAAGTTTGGAAGGTAGGAGACGGGGTACTGGCAGAATTGAAGCTGTGAGGACGGGACGTGAGTCGTGCTTGGATAGCTCAGATGGTAAAGCACTTCCCCGCGAAAGGCAAAGATCCCGAATTCGAGTCTCGGTCCGGTACACAGTTTTAATCTGCCAATAAGTTTCATATCAGCGCGCACTCCGCTGCAAAGTGAAAATCTCATTCAACTGCTAAGAGATTCATTTCTTGTGTATGTGTTGTATTTATTAAACTATGTGCGCCACCACCATGTATAATCTTTCTTGTTCGAATTTGAAATGAGCTTCTTAAACTTACAAGTTATCTTTTAGGCTACATACATAAATAAATTAGTAAAGTTTACAAGAACATCTTTTGTTTTATTTATTTTGCTATAGCACGATGTATTTCCTCATTCATGTGTAAACCACGTTGCAGGTTTCAGGGGTCAGTTTAGTTAATAGTTGTGGGGATACAACACCTCTAAATCTGAGGTCCGATTAACTTCCGTTAGTGGCTAGAAATCATAATGTACCTAACAGCCTCTCATCGCAGCTTACAGCCTCTCTCATGACTGTGTCCTTTTGTTGTTACGGATGGTATGACGAAGTTCAACAGCTCCATTCTTAGATAGCTACTTCTTTGCTCACAGTCTTCTCCCGCCTTTTCTCGCCTTTTCACCTCTAAAACCGCCAAGGCAAATCCCCGTTTTTGCTTCTACGCCGCGCGGGATTAGCCGAGCGGTCTAAGGCGCTGCAGTCATCGACTGTCCGCAGCTCGTGGTCGTGCGGTAGCGTTCTCGCTTCCCGCGCCCGGGTTCCCGGGTTCGATTCCCGGCGGGGTCAGGGATTTTCTCTGCCTCGTGATGACTGGGTGTTGTGTGCTGTCCTTAGGTTAGTTAGGTTTAAGTAGTTCTAAGTTCTAGGGGACTGATGACCATAGATGTTAAGTCCCATAGTGCTCAGAGCCAGCCAGTCATGGACTGTGCGACTGGTCCCGGCGGAGGTTCGAGTCCTCCCTAAGGCATGGTTGTGTGTGTTTGTCCTTAGGATAATTCAGATTAAGTAGTGTGTAAGCTTAGGTGCTGATGACCTTAGCAGTTAAGTCCCATAAGATTTCACACATTTGGAACATTTTGCTTCTACGTAAAACCAAGCGTAATTTCGTAGAACGTAAATAGATTGAACTTAAGACAAACAAATCAGAATAACAAGGCGTCGCTGTAAGCGCAGAGTGCAGTCGGTCGGGACGTGTGTAGGCTGCCACGAAATTGGTCAGTTGCTCAAAAAAATGTTCAAATGTATGTGAAATCTTATGGGACTTAACTGCTAAGGTCATCAGTCCCTAAGCTTACACACTACTTAACCTAAATCATACTAAGGACAAACACACACACCCATGCCAGAGGGAGGACTCGAACCTCCGCCGGGACCAGCCGCACAGTCCATGACTGCAGCGCCTAAGACCGCTCGGGTAATCACGCGCGGCGGTCAGTTGCTCGGTCTGCCGATAAATTAGTGCGTGTGTAGGGGCCTTTAGGAGAATTTTATCTCCTCTGTGCATACTATAATTTCTAAGGAAGTACTTCAGGTGTCCTGATACGGTTTTCGCTAACACGTAGATCGATTCACGAGGAAGGTTATTATCGCACCGCCAGACAAGGCGTCCGGCTGTAGACAGTGCTACTCGTACGAAGCCAGAGCAGGTGGCTAGGATTTTTAAAATTATTTTTAATACTAAATGTAGTTTAACAGTGACATAAAGAAGTTTTAATTTTAAATCTGAATACGGCCTGAGACTGTCGAAAACCATCTTTAACAGTAACTTATTGCGTCAGAAAGAATCGTATTAACTATCAGTACAAGTACTCCCCCCAATCAGTATCGTCTCCAGACGACATATAAAAATAAAAAAGTCAAATAAAAACGCTTTGCGCTGTCTAAATTTCCAGTTTTATTTTATTTGTGCTCTCAGTTTCAGCATTATACCACGCCGTCTTTGAGCCGTGGTAAAAATTGCTGTTTTGAAGAGCGCGCCGCAGCGCGTAGTGTGAAGCAGTCGCCCTACGTTTCTGGCGGTGGCGCCGCTGTGGCAATCGCAGCTTTACTGTCTCCCTATGGTGGGAAATGGGAAAGGTTGCCTGTTCACTGCATTTAAGGGGCGCTATGAGCCCGCCAGTGGGTCAGTCTGGGTCAGTCTCTCGTCCCCAGCTTGCTAGTCAGCCCCTCGTCCGCATTTGTTAGGCAGTTAGTGTCTGTCTGTCGTTCGGAGTGATATTATGTCTGGCGTTCGGATCAACCTTTAAAGCGGGCAAAATGAGAGTTTTTCCGGTCCGCCAGTAAGAGAACTCAGCGAGTGGTCGCCCGGTCGGGGCTCAGTTCCTGCATCTGAGTCTACTCGTTAGGCCGCTAGTCTGCTCGAGTTTGCTCAGGCAATGGTCATTGGCGGTTCTATCGATCGGTTGGTCGGTCGCGCACTGAGACACAAGATGACTTCTCCGTCTTGAGCGTCGGCGGATGTGACGTCGCCACGTGAGTCCAGTGGGCCGCGGCGTATAGCGAGGGGTATTGACTTCGCGGTCGACACGAGAGCAACAGGAGTCAACCCACGACATCAGTCTGGCCGGTGAGAGCTGCGACGCCGTGAGACGGGAGATCGGCGCGCCTTCCTGCGTCCGTTGAAGCGGCTGGCAGCGGACGGTTCGGGAGAGCGATTTGGGGGTGCTGCGCCAGATCTTCTCGAGAAATCGCAGTTTATTAGAAGTTAAGTGATTGGTGATATGTTGTTTGATTTGCTCTTGTTAAATTCTACTTGTTTTCTTGGTGGGGTCTCCAGCCGTTTTGCTTTGGGGTCGTCCCACCATTCATCTCCGTTTGCCCACCCGCAGAAGGTGGTTGTTTATAAATTGGGTGGTCCGCTTTTTCCTTGTGGAGTAGGGGTGGGTTAGAACAACGTGCGGTTCGCGTTGTTCGGTAATCTCACTATCAATCTACCGTACGTTAGTAGCTGCCTCTGTCATGTTTGTCGGATTTGGTGTGTTAACGAATTTATTGCTTGGAGTGTAACGGCCTAATACCTGAAATATGTTTTGATCTTTGGAAACTTTGATATTATTGCCTATGATCTTGAGAGGCGGTATATGTGTACTGTAGAGCATCTTAACTATTGTTTGGCCAACCTTGCACAATTTTATATAAGACTGGCTTTTATTTAAATGATCATTTTAGTATACAAAGTTGCCACTCTTTCACCGTAAGACTTTTCCTAGAAGTTAAAATCAAGTTGCACCTTCGGTGGCAAGGTTAATATTTCAATTGTTGGTGTTTTGTACCATTTCCATCCCTCCTACGGGGGGGGGGGGTGCATAGTTTGTGTGCTTGTGTAAATTGTTAAAACTCTTAGTTTAAAGTAATCTGGTGAGTTGCAGATTTGCACCAGTGTAGGTTTTCAGAGGCTGTTGTGAGCGGTCGTAACTACGGCCGTGTCAAAAGGGAGCGGCAAAGTTCTCTACCTGAAAGCTCACACAGTCAAAACTTGTTTCTTTCTGCCTCTGAATAAATTGAAACTCGATGTTTGGAGGGTGCTGTCTGATTATAATTTTAAATCTGTTTCTTTTAAAAAATACTTTCAGGCACTATTAAAGTGAATAAAATTCCCATTTGTTAAAAGGAATTTGGTTATGATTTCATCAGTTACTCCCTGGCAACTACTTCCATGCTTACATAGTGTGATTAAATGTGTTAATGTTCTTGATGAATCGTTAGTAAATAAAATAAATTCTTAAGAATATTCTTTGAAAATAAATCACGGTTCAGTCTTCTGGTCCCCTAGCCGTCGAGACGTGTAGGAAGAATTCCACCTGTTGTGCAGTCGAAATAGGGGCCAGCATACATCCACTGGTATCCGTAGACTTCTTCTTCACATAGTGATACCTTCGATCATCACTTGCAGTCTTCAGTGACATTACGCCGGCCCCTACTTCGACCGTACAAGAGATGAGATTCTTCCTACAGGTCGGCCAGGGGGCCTGAAGAAGCCGAAATGTATTGCTGGAACCGGTAGCACAAATAAAACAAAACTGGAAATGTACAGTGCTCAAGGCGTATTGATTTGACGTTTTATACAGAACATTCGAGGTCCTCCAACCATCTTGTTTAAGGATGGAATCACGAGAGATACAAAACTAATGTCGCACTTTCTACTGACCTAAGTCCTTTCACAGGGGTTAGTTTAAAGTGACTCCAACTAGTACGTAGAACTTCATGGAAGCCGGTGGGTCGCACGGTCTAGCCTGCTTTTTCTTGTCGGCCCCGCGAATTTCGTGGTGGCGCGCGCAACAGTACTGTGCGGTGCTCTTTAAGCGTTCGCCGGGCCGCAGAAGTGTCCAGATCGTTCGCCTCCCTAGCACTGGCGTCACGCCAGTTTCTCTGCCGCCACATGTGCGCCCGCCGCTGCGCGATATCGGAAACTTTTTAGTCCGCCAACTTCGAACCGATTTCGGACGGCAAACTTCCAGTTATCCCCCACTTTCCCTGGGCGGTCTCTCTGTGCCACACTGACAACGTATTTCTTCAAAAACCACACGACCTCTCTCCAGTACCTTATTCCAGCTGCGTCAGCCCTGATGTTTTGCGAAAGTCACAACGGCTAGAGGATAAGTGTGACGTAATTTCATACCACAGATCAGGTGTAAGGTCGTACATCGAGGTATAAAGGCTTAACGGAGAAGTTTTCTGAACTGTTTACATTATTTCCAGACCATGTTACTGTATTACAGGATAACGAATATGACCCACAAATGGCTTCAGATCAGCAAATAATACAATATGGACGGCTCAGACCCTGAAATCAAAACAGATTTAAGGAAGAGGAGAGCCAATAGGCAGCGGAATATTCCTAAATTACCATCTATAAGGTGCAGTCAAATGAAAATCTGACACCCGCCACAACGGCAGCATGGAATGGTTCCACTCAGAGGTAATCACCACACACGTTAAGACACTTATCCCATTGAGAGGCGAGACGACCAATTCCTGTTTTGTCGTTCGCTGTAAGCCGTTGACGCACCCATAACCGCACCCGCTTTTGTACTTTCTCGTTCGACTGAAAACGACGTCCAAGTATGTCTTTCTTCAGGTCGAGAAAGTGTGGAAATCAGACGGAGAAGGATCAGGGATGTACGGAGGATGTTGCCGTGTATCCCAACCAAAACGGTGAAATATATAAACTTTCCTGACAGATTAAAAATGTGTGCCGGACCGAGACTCGAACTCGGGACCTTTGCTTTTCGCGGGCAAGTGCTCTACCATCTGAGCTACCCAAGCACGACTCACGCCCCGTCCTCACAGCTTTACTCCGCCAGTACCTCGTCTCCTACCTTCCAAACTTCAAAGAAGCTCTTGCCCGCGAAAAGCAAAGTTGCCGAGTTCGAGTCTCGGTCCGGTACACACTTATAATCCGCCAGGAAAGTTTCATAACAGCGCATACTCCGCTGAAGAGTGAATATATCATTCTGGAAACATCCCCCAGGCTGTGGCTAAGCCATGTCTCCGCAATATCCTTTCTTCCGGGAGTGCTATTTCTGCAAGGTTCGCAGGAGAGCTTCTGCAAAGTTTGGAAGGTAGGAGACGAGGGACTGGTGGACTAAAGCTGTGAGGACGGGGCATGAGTCATGCTTGGGTAGCTCAGATGGTAGGGCATTTGCCCGCGAAAGGCAAAAGTCTCGAGTTCGAGTCTCGATCGGGCACACAGTTTTAATCTGCCAGAAACGTTTCATAAAAGCGAACACTTCGCTGCAGAGTGATTATCTCATTCTGGTGAAATACAGACTTTGTCCGATTGGAGTGTGGGGCGGGTGTTATCGTGCAACCAGATGATTCCTGGGCGTTCTGACTGTATGGAAGGAAGGAAGGAAGGGTTTAACGTGCCATCGACAGATTATTAGAGACGGATAACAAGCTCGGATTGCGTCTTGGATGGGGAGGGAAATCGGCCGTGCCCTTTGAAAGGAACCATCCCAGGATTTGCCTGGAGCGATTTAGGGAAATCACGGAAAACCTGCCGGCCGGTGTGGCCGAGCGGTTCTAGGCGCTTCAGTCCGGAACCGCGCTGCTGATACGGTCACAGGTTCGAATCCTGCCTCGGGCATGGATGTGTGTGATGTCCTTAGGTTAGTTAGATTTAAGTAGTTCTAAGTTCTAGGGGACTGATGACTTCAGATGTTAAGTCCCATAGTGCTCAGAGCCATTTGAACCACTTTTGAACGGAAAACCTGAATCTGGATGGCCGGACGCGGGTTTGAACCGTCGTCCTCCCGAATGGTTGTACACCGTGTTACAGTTTCTGCGAAGTATCTTCATATCGTTGCGCTCTTATTGTGGTTTCACGCACGAGGAATTCGGAGAAAGGAGGGTCCATGCAGTCGAAGAAGACGGTCACCATCACCTTACCGTAACTTGTGTGAACAGCTTTGGATATGTATGGCAGGACAGATGTAGGTAGTTTTCACTGCTGGCTTTGCCGTCTACCCTCAGGCTGCCGGAATGCTGTCGGACGGAAACATCCTGTCGCACGATAAGGCCCGGCCCCAATCTGCCAATCGGACGAAGGCTGCGCATCAGCAATTAGGTTAGGAAACACTGCAGCACCATCCGTCCAGCCAGGATCTGATTTTCATATCTTCGGCGAAATGAAGAAAGACATGCGTGAACATCGGTTTCAGTCCGACGAGGATGTGCAAGATCAGGTGCGGTTGCTGATCCGTCAGCAGCCGACATCATTCATTTTTATTTATTTATTTATTTTTTGTTTCATGCATTGCAGTTATAAGAGTCGAGGGACATGAAAGGGAAGCAGTGGTTGGGAAGGGAGTGAGACAGGGTTGTAGCCTTTCCCCGATGTTAATCTGTATATTGAGCAAGCAGTGAAGGAAACAAAAGAAAAATTCGGAGTGGTATTGAAATCTATGGAGAAGAAATAAAAACTTTGAGGTATGCCGATGACATTGTAATTCTGTCAGAGACAGTACAGGACTTGGAAGAGCAGTTGAACGGAACGGATAATGTCTTGAAAGGAGGATATAAGATGAACATTAACAAAAGCAAAACGAGGATAATGGAATGTAGTCGAATTAAGTCGGGTGATGCTGAGGGAATTAGATTAGGAAATGAGACACTTAAAGTAGTAAAGGAGTTTTGCAATTTGGGGAGCAAAATAGCTGATGATGGTCGAAGTAGAGAGGATATAAAATGTAGACTGGCAATGGCAAGGAAAGCGTTTCTGAAGAAGAGAAATTTGTTAACATCGAGTAGAGATTTAAGTGCCAGGAAGTCATTTCTGAAAGTATTTGTATGGAATGTAGCCATGTATGGAAGTGAAACATGAACGATAAATAGTTTGTACAAGAAGAGAATAGAAGCTTTCGAAATGTGGTGCTACAGAAGAATGCTGAAGATTAGCTGGGTAGATCACATAACTAAGGAGGAGGTATTGAATAGGATTGGGGAGAAGAGAAGTTTGTGGTACAACTTGACTAGAAGAAGGAATCGGTTTGTGGGACATGTTCTGAGGCATCAAGGGATCACCAATTTACTATTGGAGGGCAGCGTGGAGGGTAAAAATCGTAGAGGGAGACCAAGAGATGAATACACCAAGCAGATTCAGAAGGATGTAGGTTGCAGTAGGTACTGGGAGATGAAGAAGCTTGCACAGGATAGAGTAGCATGGAGAGCTGCTTCAAACCAGTCTCAGGACTGAAGATCACAACAACAACAACAACAACAACAACATCTATTTATTTTTTGTTTCATGCTGCCTACCACGAATTCATCTCCTGTGCCAACCTCTTCATCTCGGAGAAGCACTTGCAATCTACGTCTTCAATTTGCTGGATATAGTCCCGTCTCCGTCTTCCTCTACAGTTTTTGCCTTCTGTAGCTCCCTCTAGTACCATAGAAGTCATTCCCTGATGTCCTTACAGCTGCACTGTCATCCTGTCCCCTCTCCTTATCAGTGTTTTCCACATATTCAAAAATGGTGCAAATGGTTCTGAGCACTATGGGACTTAACATCTGTGGTCATCAGTCCCCTAGAACTTAGAACTACTTAAACCTAACTAACCTAAGGACATCACACACTTCCATGCTCGAGGCAGGATTCGAACCTGCGAGCGTAGCAGTCCCGCGGTTCCGGACTGAGCGCCTAGAACCGCTAGACCACCGCAGCCGGCCTTTCCACATATTCCTTTCCTCTCCGATTCTGTGCAGAAACTCCTCATTCCTTACCTTATCAGTCCACCTAATTTTCAACAAATTTCTGTAGTACCAAATGTCAAATGCTTCGATTCTCTTCTGTTCTGGTTTTCCCATAGTCCACGTTTCACTACATACAATGCTGTGATCCAGACGTACATTCTCGGAAATTTCTTCCTCAAATTAAGGCCTATGTTCAATACTAGTAGACTTCTCTTGACCAGTAATGCCCTTTTTTGCCATCGCTGGTCTGCTTTTGATGTCCTCCTTGCTCCGTCCGTCATTAGTTATTTTGCTGCCTAAATAGTAGAATTCCTTAACTTCGTCTACTTCGTGACCATCCTGATGCTAAGTTTCTCGTTGTTCTCGTTTCTGTTACCTCTCATTACTTTCGTCTTCCTTCGACTTAATCTCAGTCCATATTCTGAACTTATTGGATTGTTCATTCCATTCAGCAGACTTCTTCACTTCCGCTTAGGATAGCAGTGCCGTCAGCGAACCGTATCATTGATGTTCTTTCACCTTGAATTTTAATTCCACTCTTGAATTTTTCTTTTATTTCCATCATTACTTTGTCAATGTACAGATTGAACAGGAGGGGCGAAAGACTACATCCTTGTCTTACAGCCTTTTTAAACCAAGCAGCCGCGCGGGATTAGCCGAGCGGTCTTAGGCGCTCCAGTCATGGACTGTGCGGCTGGTCCCGGCGGAGGTTAGAGTCCTCCCTCGGGCATGGATGTGTGTGTTTGTCCTCAGGATAATTTAGGTTAAGCAGTGTGCAATCTTAGGGACTGATGACCTCAACAGTTCAGTCCCATAAGATTTCACACACATTTGAACATTTTTGAAAGCAAGCACTTTGTTCTTGGTTGCCCACTCTTATTATTCCCTCTTGGCTCTTCTTCATATTGTGTATTGCCTGTTTCTCCTTCTAGCTTATCCCTATTTTTCTCAGAATTTCGAACATCTTGCACCATTTTACGATGTCGAATGCTTTTTCCAGGCCGACAAATCCTACGAACGTTTCTTGATTTTTGTTTGTTCTTGCTTCCATTATCAACAGCAACTTCAGATTAGCCTCTCTGGTGCCTTTACCTTCCCTAAAACCAACCCGTCATCTAACACAGTCTCTATTTTCTTTTCCATTCTTCTGTATATTATTCTTGTCAGCAACTCGGATGCATGAGCTGTGGAGCAGATTGTGCGATAATTCTAGCACCTGTCAGCTCTTGCAGTCTTCGGAATTGTGTGGACGACATTTTTCGCCGCCCGCTGTGGCCGAGCGGTTATAGGCGCTTCATTCCGGAACCGCGCTGCTGCTACTGTCGCAGGTTCGAATCCTGCCTCGGGCACGGATGTGTGTGATGTCCTTAGGTTAGTTAGGTTTTAAGTAGTTCTAAGTGTAGGGGACTGATGGCCTCAGATGTTAAGTCCCATAGTGCTTAGGGCCAATTGAACCATTTGATATTTTTTCCTATACTCATCTGAACAGAAAACCTTGTCTTTTTTCCATTTCACTTCAATGAACCCTAGTATATCTAGATTGAGCCAGACTGATACATTCTACACACCAACGTGAATAGTCGTTTTGTTGCCACTTCCCCCACTGTTTTTAGAAATTCTGTTGGAATGTTACTGATCCATTCTGCCAAATTTGATATAAAGTTCTCCAAAGTTCTCTTAAATTCTGATTCTACAAAATAAGAATTAATCGTCCCGTCTCCCAGTGGAATAAATGTCTTAACGTTTGTGGTCATTACTTTCGAATGATACCATTTTACAGTCCCGCTGTGATGGGTGTTCGGTTTTCATTTGCCTGCCCCCCCATAATAGGGAACAGCTGGCGGCCTATGCTTTTTTACAGAGCGGGCAGGCCTCTGACCTTTACGTTCTGTGATGAGGCGTCGACGATCAACATCTTGTCGCCTATTCGTGGTTTCACTGTCCTTCAGCCACTTTCCGTAGATGCTTACGATAGTAGCACCCAACATACGGCAAGCTTCGACTTTTCCAAGATGATCGTTCCCAGATGCCGGGACGTAACTACCTGCCTTTTGTCAGAATCGCTTATGACAGTGGATTTTCCCCGTTTTCGGCCCATATCATGCCTAGAGTGATAACATATTCGCCTCTGCTACGCTTATACTGTATACCTTCCTTACGACGTCACTTGTTTACAACGCCACCTGGCGGTAGTCAATCTCTCGAAGTGTAGAGGTCACAATTCAGACTGAATTTTCACTCCACAAAGGAGTGTGCGCTGATACAAAACTGTGCACCGGACCGAGACTGAACCAGGTACCTTTGTCTTTTGCGACCAAGTGCTACACCAACTGAGTCCACAAACACGCCGTGTCTCGGTACAGCACACAGATTTAATCTACCATGAAGTTTGGTATCAGCGCCCGCTCTGCTGCAGGGTGAATTCTGGAAACAATCCCTCTAGGCGGTGGTTAAGCCATGTCTCCGCGGTATCCTTTCTTCCACGAGTGCTAGTCACACAAGCTTTGTGGGGGAACTTGTGTGAAGTTTGGAAGCTACTAGTGGAAGTGAGGAGGGATCGTGAATCGTGCTCTGGTATCTTGCCTGCAAAAGGCAAAGGGCCCAGGTTCGAGCCCTGGTCTGCCACACACTTTTAATCTACCAGGAAGTTTCAGAAATCATAATGTTTTGGCTCTCGGTGTAGGTATGTAAACCATTTTTAGTTTCGACCACTATTGTCCCCTGTAATAATATATTAAACTTCCTTTTAAGCAGCTTGTACGGGGTGTTCAAAAAGTCTCTCGGCAGTGCCGTATGATTGTTAGCACAGCGTGCCGTATGATTCTTCGCCTGCCTGGGTTACTTCCCTTCAAGTGGACTCTCCCAACATTCCACTATTTCATTTATCTCAGCCAGCGTCAGTAGTATCGTTGGTGTTTCTCGTTACGTGTTGATGTGAACTTTTAAGTTTAGTTCCTTTGTTTCGTTTTTGTCACTGTTAAAATACTAAACATTGAAGAACTCTGTTTTTAGTCGAACAAGTGTTCAGAGCTGGCGGTAAATACACAGTTTCAGTTCGTCAAACATTTAATTCAGTTTTCCCGGAGACAACACTCCCACATCGCGATACTGTGCGAGATTTGATTAACAAATTTCGAAGCACGGGTTCAGTGACAGATGCACCGAGCGAATTGAATTGTGTATTCAACAACAGGGGGGACACTTTCAACATTTAATGCGAAAATTTGTAAGTAAAAGTGAATATTCAATAAATAACTTGTATTTCACTGAGTTTCATTTCGGTATATTCACTGTGACATACGGCACGCGCGGCTAACAATCATACGGCACTGCGGAGAGATTTTTCTTGAACACCCCGTATAAATCTGCCGCCAAAGCGTATTACGAACACCTCGAACAGTTTGTAAAACTTGTGGACTATACGTAACATTAACAATGGATATAATAAAGCCTTTTCTTTCATGAAAATCTGTCGATAATTTTAAAAGGTTTAGCACAATATTCTATAGGGACTCAATTATAACCACACATCTTTAATACCACGACATTACTGACCACTAAGGCCGGTATTACACTATCAAATTTGTTTGTCAAAGATTTGACCAAAGATGTGATCAAATATTCCGTCAAATATATTTGACAAAGATCTTTGACGTAGCGCTAGAAGGGATATTACACTGTCATCATATCCACAGCAGTTGCATGTACCACAATTGCACTGTGTGCAGATGCGGGAGATAAGCGGGGGGAGGGGGGGGGGGAGGAAAAGTTCCTGGGTGAAGCCGTGGGTTTTACGACGACACGATAAAAGCATTCAGCGAAACTTGTTACGTAAGCTTATAGTGGAGGACGTCAAGTCGTACATCAATTACTTAAGAATGGTTGAGAATACATTTCTGTATGTGCTCAATCAGATGTGAAAATTACCGAACTATCAGCTTAATAAGTCACAGCTGCAAAATACTAACACGAATTCTTTACAGACGAATGGAAAAACTAGTAGAAGCCAACCTCGGGGAAGATCAGTTTGGATTCCGTAGAAACACTGGAACACGTGAGGCAATACTGACCTTACGACTTATCTTAGAAGAAAGATTAAGAAAAGGCAAACCTACGTTTCTAGCATTTGTAGACTTAGAGAAAACTTTTGACAATGTTGACTGGAATACTCTCTTTCAAATTCTAATGGTGGCAGGGGTAAAATACAGGGAGCGAAAGGCTATTTACAATTTGTACAGAAACCAGATAGCAGTTATAAGAGTCGAGGGACATGAAAGGGAAGCAGTGGTTGGGAAGGGAGTAAGACAGGGTTGTAGCCTCTCCCCGATGTTGTTCAATCTGTATATTGAGCAAGCAGTAAAGGAAACAAAAGAAAAATTCGGAGTAGGTATTAAAATTCATGGAGAAGAAATAAAAACTTTGAGGTTCGCCGATGACATTGTAATTCTGTCAGAGACAGCAAAGGACCTGGAAGAACAGCTGAACGGAATGGACAGTGTCTTGAAAGGAGGATATAAGATGAACATCAACAAAAGCAAAACAAGGATAATGGAATGTAGTCTAATTAAGTCGGGTGATGCTGAGGGAATTAGATTAGGAAATGAGGCACTTAAAGTAGTAAAGGAGTTTTGCTATTTGGGGAGCAAAATAACTGATGATGGTCGAAGTAGAGAGGATATAAAATGTAGGCCGGCAATGGCAAGGAAAGCGCTTCTGAAGAAGAGAAATTTGTTAACATCCAGTATTGATTTAAGTGTCAGGAAGTCATTTCTGAAAGTATTCGTATGGAGTGTAGCCATGTATGGAAGTGAAACATGGACCATAAATAGTTTGGACAAGAAGAGAATAGAAGCTTTCGAAATGTGGTGCTACAGAAGAATGCAGAAGATTAGATGGGTAGATCACATAACTAATGAGGAAGTATTGAATAGGATTGGGGAGAAGAGAAGTTTGTGGCACAACTTGACCAGAAGAAGGGATCGGTTGGTAGGACATGTTCTGAGGCATCAAGGGATCACCAATTTAGTATTGGAGGGCAGCGTTGAGGGTAAAAATCGTAGAGGGAGACCAAGAGATGAATACACAAAGCAGATTCAGAAGGATGTAGGTTGCAGTAGGTACTGGGAGATGAAAAAGCTTGCACAGGATAGAGTAGCATGGAGAGCTGCATCTAACCAGTCTCAGGACTGAAGACCACAACAACAACAACAACATGTGCTCAATGAAGTGTATCCTCATATCACAAAGCACAATATTCACTTAAGAACTGCTACACCTGTAGAAGGCAGGCTCACTGTAACACTCCGATTCCTTGCTACAGGAGAGGTTAGGGTTAGGTTAGGTTAGGTTAGGTTAGATTAGGTTAGGTCAGGTCAGGTCTTCAATCTTCGTAATCTATTTTTGTATTCAGCGTGCCTCACGTTGTAAAGCGCCTCATCAGCTTCATACATCTATATTAATTTTGTAGTTGTCGGCAAACACCAATTGTATTTACCGGCAATGTTTATAAAAACACTACAGACGACAGAACGCAGCGATGCTAGCGCTCCATGTGGTAACATGTCACATTGCGGTAAACAGAAGACAAGCGACTTCTTTGATCAAATCTACAGCGACTTCTTTGATCAGATCTACAGCGAGGCCCTAGATTTGATTAATAATTCGACGACATTTGACAAAGTTCCCTATTACACCATCAAATATCTTTGATAAAGATATTGGACAAAGATATTTGACAAAGAAATTTGATGGTGTAATACCGGCCTAAGCATTCTAGTCTTGACAAAAAATGAGTCCTTCGAGAGAGACATACGTTTGTTCGTGGAAATATATTCATCTTCATTAGTGACAACGAGTATTGTAATTTTTTTAAACGTCGACTGCGTCATGTTTGGAAATGCCTGGAAATAATGAAATAAATGAAACAATGATGAGAAAGACAAAGGAAACAGAGGTTAAGAAATTCAGCTGCTCAGCAAACTGTTTTGGAGCAGTAAGGGCCTCGCAAATATTTGTAATGTAAGATACAGATCTTTGACACTCACGAACGCAGCGCTGGCGCCGCTAGGAGTATTTACTGGCAATGCGCTTAGGACAGCCAGATGATTTTGGAAGTGGGGCACAGAACGCCTTGTGTTATGAACCGTGGACGTGCGCCAACATGTTCTTGCTGCTGCTGGCGAAATAGCAGTCTGCAATTTGCGGCTCTATAACATGGCTCAGATAACCACTAGCGCCGCCGAGGGATGTGCTGCAACGGCTGCTACAGCTGCCGCCTGAGGATTGGTGCCGACGGATATGCAGCGCTTGTGCAATGGTAATTAGGTAAAGCGGAGAAATGTGACGGGAGCCCCTCCAATGATCGTTAATTAGGCAGAAATGTTGGGAAAGTTACAATTTAACTTCACGTGTCGACATTGGGATTATTACAGATGAGCAGAGCCTCACGAGGTGATCTCGCCGCCTCTGGCGAAACTGGCAAAGCTACTCCCCACCCGTCCTCTCCTGTAATATTACACTACTGGCAATAAAACTGCTACACCAAGAACAATTGCAGATAATAAACGGGTATTCATTGGACAAATATATTATACTAGAACTGACATGTGATTACATTTTCACGCACTTTGGGCGCATAGATCCTGAGGAATCAGTACCCAGAACAAACACCTCTGGCCGTAATGACGGCCTTGATACGCCTGGGCATTGAGTTAAACAGAGCTTGGATGGCGTGTACAGGTACAGCTGCCCATGCAGCTACGACACGATGCCACAGTGACCTGCAACATGAGGTCGTGCATTATCCTGCTGAATTGTAGGGTTTCGCAGGGATCAAATGAATGGTAGAGCCACGGGTCGTAACACATCTGTAATGTAACGCCCACTGTTCAAAGTGCCGTCAATGCGAACAAGAGGTGACCGAGACGTGTAACCAGTGGCACCCCATAGCATCACGCCGGGTGATACGCCAGTATGGCGATGACGAATACACGCTTCCAATGTGCGTTCACCGCGATGTCGTCAAACACTGATGCGACCATCATGATGCTGTAAGAGAACCTGGATTCATCCGGAAAAATGACGTTTTGCCATTCGTGCACACAGGTTCGTCGTTGAGTACACCATCGCAGGCGCTCCTGTCTGTGATGCAGCGTCAAGGGTAACCGCAGCCATGGTCTCCGAGTTGATAGTCGATGCTGCTGCAAACGTCGTCGAACTGTTCGACATATTCTGCTAACAGTCATTGCATCTCGACCAACGCGAGTAGCAATGTCGCGAAACGATAAACCGCAATCGTGATAGGCTAGAATCCGACCTTTATCAAAGTCGGAAACGTGATGTTAGGCATTTGTCCTCCTTACCCGAGGCATCACAACAACGTTTCACCAGGCAACGCCGGTCAACTGCTGCTTGTGTATGAGAAATCGGTTGGAAACTTTCCTCATGTCAGCAAGTTGTAGGTGTCGCCACCGGCGCCAACCTTATGTGAATGCTCTGAAAAGCTAATCATTTGCATATCACAGCATCTTCGCGTCTGTAGCACATCATCTTCGTGGTGTAGCAATTTTAATGGCCAGTAGTGTACTTTTCTACAATATTTTCTACACAGATTTACCAAATTTTATGAATCAGCAAGTATGTCTAATAAAAATAAAGTATTACTGAAAAACATCGCCTGATCTATGTTAGTATAAAATATTGAACACCATAAGTTAAATGTATCACTGCAGTAAATAAATTACAAGTTGCATAAACTCTCTAATATAATGAAATTAAGACAATCACTTCATTGTTATCTTTGGAGATACAGTACATTGATTTTTGTATTATGTATAATAAAGAACAGATTTTACAAGTTCCTCATAAGCTTCTTTCATGCGATTTGGGCCTCCTACGGACCGTTTAAATAACTACTTGTGAATTAACTTACTGTTTTACTAATAATTTTACATTCGATCAGAGTAGTGTTGTTTCCGAATTTCTGACCACTTTGCTCCAGTTCTCTTTGTTGGTTTTCTCTGGAGATGGAAATCTAAAACCTTCTTTCGAAACGTATCTCTGTAATGAATTTCATGTTCAGTTTTCATCTCTTTCAGATCACTTGCACCATGCAGTTTTTTTCTGTTGACATGTACAAAAATTCCTCATGAATTATTTAGTATGCGCAAATTACTAATTAGAAATAAAATAAGAAGGGCTATAATTGAGACTTCAGAAAATATCCCTTTCCAGGTTGGTTGGTTGATGTGGGGGAGGGGACCAAACAGCGGATCAGATTAGAGAATGAACCATCCCCACATTTTCCTGAAACGAATTAAGGAAATCACCCCTTTCCAGGAATTATGTTTTTATTGCCTATAGTTTCCTTAATGTGAGCGATACAAATTCATTGATTATGTCACTGAAGTCAAGTTTAACAGATGTGTCGTGTTCCACAGATAAGCTAGCTAACGTTGGCAGTCTGCTTTCATCCATACTTAGCCGTAAGTACTTTACTTATCATACTAAATTCGCTGAAAGTGCGTTTACAAGCTGCTGCAGTCACTGCCATTGTCGTATATACAGGGTGTATCAAAAAGAATCATCCGATTTGACACGTCTATATTTCTGAAACAAATAAACATATACAATGAATTTTGTTTTATTGATGAACAGGAAACTCAAAGTTTTTTCATACTTTTTCATAGGTGTTCAGTATGCTGCCCTTGTTTGATGCACGGCACATGTCAATGCGGTATTCAAATACTGCAGCTAGTATGTTTTGAGTTACAGCTTCCACAGCTGCTGTTATGCGATGCCTCAGTTAATTAAAAAGTGGCTGGTTGCTGTTTTTTTTTCAGTGAAAAAAAATCTCAGTTAATTTATTGTTATTGATAACGGAGGCACATAAACAGAGTCTTTTATAGCCCCAACCCCCCCCCCCCCCCCAAGAAATAATCACATACAGTTAGGTCCGGTTACCTACGAGGCCAGTAACGTAAAGCTGAATCACTTAGTTCAGTGCGTCCGATCCATCGTTCAGTAATCCTCAGATTTAAAAATTCCCGCTTTTCTAGATGCCAGTGTGGCGGTGCACCATCCTGTTGGTAAATGCAGTCGCTCGAATCAGTCTCCAACTACGGAAAAAGAAAGTTCTCAAGCATATCGAGACATGTGCTTCCTGTAACACTGTTCTCGGCCAAGAAAAATGGACCATACACCTTATCTCAAGTAACATAATAGCCATGAGTTTTTAAAAATCGAATGATACTTTTTGATGTACCATGTAAAACTTTTTCCAACAGTACGCTGCTCACGCACATATCTCAAATAATATAATAGTTATGATATTTTTTTAATTGAATGATTGTTTTTGTATATACTCAAAGCTATTTCGATGTTAACCTATACTTAAAAAAACTTGAAAAAATGTAAATGGGAAGCCGTGTCAAAATGCTCTTTATTAGCTCTTTCACCGGAAACTTGTAATGAGCTACTTCGGTAACTAGCTCTGTTGTGTTAATATCTCTGTTGTTTTGGCACCAGAATCAGTCGTGCATTTTTCATGATAAGATACAGATCTGTTGACAAATACTCTTCTTGGGTACGCAGTCGGATAATTTAGTCATCATCATACAACATTTCAACGGACCAACTGACCACCATATTCAGGTGAATATGCTGATACACAGTCTTGCCGGATTCGAGATTATGCATCAGCATACTCACCCGCAGATGGCGGCCAGTTGGTCCGTTGAAATATTGTGTCAAGATGACTACATTATCCGATGCATACCCGAGAAGAGCATCATCAGTCATTATGCCAGGAATGTCTATCTAATCATAAGATACAGATCTGTTTTCCATTTCAGTTGTTACTTACTGTACCTAATACTTTGAGACACCCTTATTTCACGCAGTCCACAGTCAGAAGAAAACGGCAAAAATCGGAAGCTTTCGGCCAAATGCATATTTGCTCAGCACCTTCTAGCTGACCTCTGAGACCCTACAGTGCCATAAGGAAGATGCAGCAAGAACTCCACTGTTGAACAGAAGTGAGCTGTGTAGGCGGCGGAAGTGTGACCCTGAACCAAGCACAATGTTGCCACATAAGTCATGTAAGAGGGAGACGTGTGTTAGGTAGTAGTTGTTTCTTTATGGTGCGGCTTGGACGAAATGGCATTGTGACAACAACGTACTGTTACAGTCGCGGGCTAAGGGAATACGCGAGTCCGTTGAAATAACGTGCCTGTTGGTTCTTAAACCGTCTCGCTCTCTCTTTCTTGCCTTTTTTTTTCAGTTACTGTGGCCCCCAACCTCCCGTGACTGCGCCCTTGGCGGGGTCGTATCTCCATCGGTACGGCCCTGCAGATGACGCAAAGCCCCTATTAGGCAAGAACGAAGATGCAACTACTCCAAAATCCACCATAAATAGGAGATTCTTATAAATTTAAGATCTGCGCTCGCTTTTCACTTGATCAAAATCTACTAAGCCCCTTCCTGCTTTTTTCCAAATATATATCATCTTGCGTACCCTTATCCAAAAAATTTAATCATGATTACAACACTGACAATATTACATTTGCAGTCCATATAAATTTAAGATGTAGCCTCAAATATGAAATTACTCTTCTTGGACCGCTACGGTCGCAGGTTCGAATCCTGCCTCGGGCATGGATGTGTGTGTTGTCCTTAGGTTAGTTAGATTTAAGTAGTTCTAAGTTCTAGGGGACTTATGACCCCAGCAGTTGAGTCCCATAGTGCTCAGAGCCATTTTACTCTTCTTGTATGGACCATACAGTCTCGGAGTTTTAACAGTAAATCTCTCTGTGATGCACAATGCCTCTCTTGTAGTGTATGCCACTGGAGTTTGACGAGCATTTGCGCGAAGTTTACTGAAAGGGAGCACTCTTCTTTGGATCTTTCGTATCGCTTTTGTTATAGGCTAACCGACTGGAGAAGACCCTAGACCGATGAATAATACTTAAGCACCGTTCAAACAAAAGTATTATACGCCACAGTTTTCGTTGGTGTCTTATATTCCCTAAGGACTCTTCCAACAAATCTCATTTTCCTTTACTTAATTTTACGAGATCATCCCACTGTATGTCGCTTCTGGAAACAGATTCCTAGATATTTTACCGTTGTGTCTGTCTACTGTGATTGATAGCCAACAGAATAAACAGACGATAATGGGCCTTCTCCACCAGTTTATATGGTCAAAAGTATCCGGACACCTATTAGTGGACATTAATATGCCTTTTGTCGACCCTTCGCCTTTATGACGCCTTGAACTATGCTGGGGACACTTTCAACGAGGTATTTATTGTCTGTGGGGAACTGGAAGCCCATTTTTCCTCAAAAGCGAGACTACAGAAGGTAATGATGCTGGATGCTGGGGTCTGGAGCAAAGTCGATGTTATAACTCATCCAAAAGGCATTCCATGTGTTCAGGTCGGCACCCTGAGTTAGGTAAGTCTATTTAAGAAACATTACTGCCCACAAATCTCTGCCTCACTGACCTTACTTTACGACAGGGTGCGCTGTCCTCCGACCTGTTCCTCTACTGTGCACAGTACACAATGGTATAAAATGTGTTAATATCCTTCCGCATTTAATGTTTTCTTATGCGAAATAAGAGGACCACATCCTAACCACGAAAAAAAAAACCTCATACCGTAACACCAGCTCGTCCGAACTTCACTGTTGGCATTATACGTGATGTCAGGTACGGTTCTCACAGATATTCATGAACCCAAATCACCCCATCGGATTGCCACAGGGTACAGCATGATACATCACCCAAATCACTCGTTTCCAGGCACCCACTGTCTAGTGACAACGCTCGTAAACCACCTCAAACATCGCATCGCTTACCATTGACTAGAGAAATATGTGACCTACAAAGAGCCGCTCGACCACTGTACCCTATTCTTTTTAATTCTGTATGCTCTTCAACGGCAAGCAGCCCTGTCGAAAGTAACGGGTGGTTATAATTAAACTTTCCCTATTTAACACTTTGTAACACGGAAACTAATTACTACGAGTATCAAACTTGGTATCAATAATGTCGAGTATGGGATGCATGATTTCAATGCGTTACAGAGCCACCGTCCAGTTCCAACGATGGCCACCATGTGTCGTGATCAGTCATCGTGATTCATAGTCTCTCACTCCTGGCCAGTCGCAGTGCACTTGTTGACGTGTCAACATTAGCTTGGACAAAAGGAACAGGGCATTATTTGTGAAGCGCTGTTACCAAAACAGTAATGCTGCAGTTGCACTTCGAGAATATCGCCTGCTGAAAGGGTTACGTAGCATGATGTAGTTAGAATCAACTGGAGAATCTGGCGCCACTCAGGGAAGAGGCTGACGGCCGATTGCACCACAGGTGGTTGATGAAACCGCTGTTGCTATGACAGACGACGCTGCGCGCAATTCCCTATCATTAGGCAGTGCGCGTACTGTGTCACGACAGTTAAACATCTCGTGGTCCACTGTATAGAAAGGCGCAACGAACCATACTCAAATGATATCCGTACAAGATCCAAATAGTACAGCAGCTTGCACCATAGGACGTACAACGACGTGTTGACTTCACTCTCTCGCAAGGACCGGGCTTGACGATGGCTGGCCCTGGCCCATCCTATGGACAGACGAAGCTTATTTTTCTCAGACGGGTGAGGTGAACACACGGAACTGCCCAGTGTGGGGATCTCCACTGTCGGTCACTGTGCATGACGTTCCTCTGTATGGTGAATGTGTCACAGTGTGGTGTGGATCCGCGGCTACGTTCATCATTGATCAGTTCTTTCTTGAACAGGTTGGCGTTCAAGGACCAAAGACGTGCAGTGTGACTGGCCAGCGTTACTGCGATATGCTTCATCAGCATGTCATACTCGTCCTACGCATTGAAATCAATAGTTTTCATGCAAGATGGGGCCGCACCGCACATCACTCGTGAAGTTTACCTGCTTCTGCGAAAGACATTTGGAAATGATCGAATTATCAGCCGGTCGTTTCCAAATGCTTGGCCCGCACGATCACCTGATCTCACTCCCTGTGATTTCTGGTTGTGGGGCTGCCCGAAGGACAGGGTTTACCAGAGGAACATTCACACATTTGCTGATCTGAAGCGCAGCATATCAAGAGAGGTAGACAGCAAACCTACGGACTTCAATTGAATTGCTTCTGCATTATTTTTCTTCCCCATGCCCTTGACGTCAATGATATCAAGTTTGGTACTCGTGCGGATATAAGTTTGCGTGTTTTAACGTGTTAAATAGGTAAAGTTTAATTATAACCACCCGGTACTTTGGAACTCACAAGTGATTCCTTCCGCTGATCTCTTGCGATATTTTACCACCAACTCCGCATTGCTCGACGGACACTGTCCGTCAGTGCACGAGGTATGCCTGTACTTCATTTAGTAGTGTTTGTTCCTCAGCGTTTCCACTTTACAACCGCATTATCAACAGTCGTTTTGGGCAGCCTTAGAAGCGTTGAAATGTTCCTGTTCGTTCTGATTCTCAGGTGACATCCAAAGACAAGTCCACTTTCTAAGTCACCCATTCTACCTTTACCGCTTCTCTTCCAATAACACGATTTACACTACTGCCCATTAAAATTGCTACACCACGAAGATGACGTGCTACAGACGCGAAATTTAACCGAATGGAAGAAGATGCTGTGATATGCAAATGATTAGCTTTTCAGAGCATTCACACAAGGTTGGCGTCGGTGGCGACACGTACAACGTGCCGACATGAGGAAAGTTTTCAACCGATTTCTCATACACAAACAGCAGTTGACCGGCGTTGCCTGGTGAAACGTTGTTGTGATGCCTCGTGTAAGAAGGATAATGCGTACCAACACGTTTCCGACTTTGATAAAGGTCGGATTGTAGCCTACCGCGATTGCCGTTTATCGTATCGCGACATTGCTGCTCGCGTTGGTGGAGATCCAATGACTGTTAGCAGAATATGGAATCGGTGGGTTCAGGAGGGTAATACGGGCCGCCGTGCTGGATCCCAATGGCCTCGTATCACTAGCAGTCGAGACGACAGGCATCTTATTCGCATGGCTGTAACGGATCGTGCAGTCACGTCTCGATCCCTGAGTCAACAGACGGGGACGTTTGCAAGACAACAACCATCTGCACGAACAGTTCGACGACGTTTGCAGCAGCATGGACTATCAGCTCGGAGACCATGGCTGCGGTTACCCTTGACGCTGCATCGCAGACAGGAGCGCCTGCGATGGCGTACTCAACGACGAACCTGGGCGCAGGAGTGGCAAAACGTCCTTTTTCGGATGAATCCTGGTTCTGTTTAAAGCGTTATGATGGTCGCATCCGTGTTTGGCGACATCGCGGTGAACGCACATTGGAAGCGTGTATTCGTCATCGCCATACTGGCGTATCACCCGGCGTAATGGTATGAGGTGCCATTGGTTACACGTCTCGGTCACCTCTTGTTCGCACTGACGGCACTTTGAACAGTAGACGTTACATTTCAGATGTGTTACGACCCGTGGCTCTACCCTTCATTCGATCCCCGCGAAACCCTACATTTCAGCAGGATAATCCACGGCCTCATGTTGCAGGTCCTGTACGGGCCTTTCTGGATACAGAAAATATTCGACTGCTGCCCCGGCCAGCACATTCTCCAGATCTCTCACCAACTGAAAACGTCTGGTCAATGGTGGCCGAGCAACTGGCTCGTCACAATACTCCAGTCACTACTCTTGGTGAACTGTGGTACCGTGTTGAAGCTGCATGGCAGCTGTACCTGTACACGCCATTCAAGCTCTGTTTGACTCAATGCCCAGTCGTATCAAGGCCGTTATTACGGCCAGAGATGGTTGTTCTGGGTACTGATTTCTCAGTATCTATGCACCCAAATTGCGTGAAAATGTAATCACATGTCAGTTCTAGTATAATATATTTGTCCAATGAATACCCGTTTATCATCTGCATTTCTTGTTGGTGTAGCAATTTTAATGGCCAGTAGTGTATATTGTGGTTCCGCCTCTCGTAACCTCTAATGTCAATTCCGAATCATAAGGGTGTCCTGATATTTTTGATCAGATAGTATGAAACTGAGAGGCAGTAACACGTTGTCTGTTTCTTCTTGAAACGAGAGCTTTCGGCATTTTGACACTAAATCTTTCCGTGATGCGTCTTTCTTGTAGAGTATGCCACTGGCGTTTGACGAGCTCTGTATTACGCTCCTTCGCTAACTAAACTGTTCCGCGAAGAAACGGGCCGCTCTTCGTTGGAATTTCTCTGCCTCTTCTATTAATCTTACCTGTCAACGGTTCAGGACTTGTCGGCGGAGTTCGGGTCGACCCCACATCTTAAAGTCAGTGAAGAAACAAACAAATAGAAATGTCTCCTACTAAAAAGAAACAATGAAGATAGAGAGCAGTCACGCTATTCCGAGACACTATAGTTGAGCAAATCTTTGATAAGAAGTTCAGTCTACGCCATTAAGTGCTCTTCTTGCCTTTACGAGGAAACTTTAAAGGGACTCCGGTTAGGCGAAAATTCGTCTGCGAATGCATGGCGAGCCGGTGAAGACGTTCTTGCCCGACGCGGTCCACTATCTCTGGCGACTGCGAGCCATGATTAACCGCCGGTCCGGAACAATGAGCGGCCTTCATCATAGAATAATAGCAAAACTTGCTGGCGGCAGCGGGCAGCGCACTCGCGCCGCGTAATGAATACGCGATTGTGCAAACGGAATATGCAGCCGCGCTCAATGTTTAATTTCCATAACGTGGGCCAGCGCCGACGCGCCCGGACCGCCCTGGGGAGGAGGAATAACCGTGTTCGTCCCTGCGTGTGTGCGGCCGCCGCCCTCGCTGAATTTTCGTCGGGTCCGCGCTGCGTCTCGGTGAGTGATCGTGTTATCTCAGCTGCACTTCGCACAAGACCCTGGGGAATTCGTCCAGCAATAATAATTGCCAGGAGCGACCGCACGTTTATGAGAACTTTCTGATATCGTGGCCGAGTACTGAGTATTTGAAGATACACTGTAACAAAAAAAATTAAAAAATACAGTACTGGCCATTAAAATTGCTACACCACGAAGATGATGTGCTACAGACGCGAAATTTAACCGACAGTAACAAAATGCTGTGATATGCCAATGATTAGCTTTTCAGAGCAGTCACACAACGTGCTGACATGAGGAACGTTTCCAACCGATTTCTCATACACAAACAGCAGTTGACCGGCGTTGCCTGGTGAAACGTTGTTGTGATGCCTCGTGTAAGGAGGAGAAATGCATAGCATCACGTTTACGACTTTGATAAAGGTCGGATTGTAGCTTATCGCGATTGCGGTTTATCGTATTGCGACATTGCTGCTCGCGTCGGTCGAGATCCAACGACTGTTATCAGAATATGGAATCGGTGGGTCCAGGAGGGTAATACGGAACGCCGTGCTGGATCACAACGGCCTCGTATCACTAGCAGTCGAGATGACAAGCATCTTATCCGCATGGCTGTAACGGATCGTGCAGCCACGTCTCGATCCCTGAGTCAACATATGGGGAAGTTTGCAAGACAACAACCATCTCCACGAACAGTTCGACGACGTTTGCAGCAGCATGGACTATCAGCTCGGAGACCATGGCTGTGGTTACCCTTGACGCTGCATCACAGACAGGAGCGCCTGCGATGGTGCACTCGACGAGGAACCTGGGTGCATGAATGGCATAACGTCATTTTTTCGGATGAATCCAGGTTCTCTTTACAGCATCATGATGATTGCATCCGTGTTTGGCGACATCGCGGTGAACGCACATTGGAAGCGTGTATTCGTCATCGCCATACTGGCGTATCACCCGGCGCGATGGTATGGGGTGCCAGTGGTTACACGTCTCGGTCACCTCTTGTTCGCATTGACGGCACTTTGAACAGTGGACATTATATTTGAGATGTGTTACGACCCGTGGCTCTACCCATCATTCGATCCTTGCGAAACCTTACATTTCAGCAAGATAATGCACGACCGCATGTTGCGGATCCTGTACGGGCCTTTCTGGATACAAGAAATGTTCGATTGCTGGCCTGGCCAGCATATTCTCCAGATCTCTCACCAACTGAAAACGTCTGGTCGGTGGTGGCCGAGCAACTGGCTCGTCACAATACTCCAATCACTATTGTTGATGAACTGTGGCATCATGTTGAAGCTGCATGGCAGCTGTACCTGTACACGCCATCCAAGCTCTGTTTCACTCATTGCCCAGGCGTATCAAGGCCGTTATTACGGCCAGAGGTGGTTGTTCTGGGTATTGATTTCTCAGGATCTACGCACCCAAATTGCGTGAAAATGTAATCACATGTCAGTTCTAGTATTATATATTTGTGCAATGAGTACCTGTTTACCATCTGCATTTCTTCTTGGTGTAGCAATTTTAATGGCCAGTAGTGTATAAAAGAGTCGCACCACGAAGCACTTATCCGAATGGGAGGGAAATTGGTAGACGTGCTGCGATGTACATGTAGACACAAATGATTACAATTTCAGAAAAATTGGATGATTTTTTCAAGAACTTCACAAACTGAGTAATTCAGTAACGTGCTAGCCTACCTCTGGCTATTACTCCGCTTAGAATTGATTAACAGAGTTGTTGGATATCTTCCTGAGGGATATCGTATCAAATTTTATCCAGTTAGCGCGTTAGATCGTCTAAATCCCGAGCTGGTTCGGGGTCCCTGACCCTAATGCTTCAAACATTCTCAATTGGGGTTCCCCAGATGAGAAGCAAAGAGGTCCTGCTATGAAATGAAATGGCACTCGGAACCATCACTCCTGACTGTCGGGCCACATGGCCAGCCATAGTGAGGGTGGTGTCCCACCATTGTCCAGGGCGTCTCAAGACACGTCTTTGCTGATCGTCGGGACTCAGTTCGAAGCGAGACGCATCACTGAAGACAATCATACTCCATTTAAGGTAATTTTAGGCTGAAGACGTATCTGGACAGTGGTCGGATAGCAAACTTACTGTCGCGCGCCACGTGACACGACAACGAGGGGTGATTGTCTGCGGTGCCATTTCTTTTCATTGTAGCACACCTTCGGTTGTCATCCACTGACACCGTTATAGCGCAGCAGTACGTCGAAGATATTCAGTGCCCTGCTTGTTGCCCTTCATGCCAAGCCATCCTGGGCTCACATTTCAGCAAGACAATGCCCACCCGTACACAGCGAGAGTTTCTACTGCTTGTCTTCGTGCTTGCCAGACCTCACCTTGGCCAGAAAAGTTGCCTGATCTCTCTCCAGTTGAGAACGTTTGGAGGATTATGGGCAGGGTCCTCCAACCTGTTAGGGATTTTGACGATCTAACATGCCAATTGGACAGAATTTAACACGATATTCCCCAGACGGACGTCCAAAGACTTTGTCAATCAGTGTCAAGCCGAATAGCTGCTTGCATAAGTGCCAGAAGCGGACCAGCGCGTTATTTACTTGCTCAATTTGTGAAGCTCTCTCTTGAATAAATCATTGCATTTTTCCAAAATTGTAATTACTTGTTTGTCTTTACATGTACAATCAAATCTACCGATTTCCGTCCCATTTGGATAATTCCTTCGTGGCCCATTGTTCTTCTTTTCTTAAAATGTATATCTTAAAATACAACCATTAAGATCAAACTGGCTCAGCAATATACGATAAAATACTGGTAGATCAGTAGCCTAGGCTTTCTAATGTAAAAAAAAAGTCAAGTCTGTGGTGCCAGCCCATGACTGTGATATTCCCGTACAGTACAGCCTTTCGTCGTTGTGACACTAGAACGGGGACGGTAGCGGTCCGTTCGCCCCAAGGACCTCGTAACTTCTCCCTCCCCCTCCCCCCTCCTCTCAGACAAAGGTATCCAGTACTCATTTTATAGCAGGCTGAGTGGTTGGTGGGTTTCTTTGGGTGAGGGGACCAAACAGTGATGCCATCGGTCCTTTCGGACTGGGAAAGAATGGGGAAGGAAGTCGGCCATACCCTTTCAAAGGAACCATCCCGGCATTTGTCCGAAGCGATTTAGGGAAACCACTGAAAACCTAAATCAGGATCGGCGGACACGGGCTTGAAACTTGGTCCTCCCGAATGCGATCCAGTGTCCTAACCACTCTGACACCTCGCTTGGCAGGCTGAGTGGATTTGGGATCGTCCTTGAGAGACTACAAAAAGGTAAAACCCCCGCCCCCAACCGGGGTTGGAGTGGACTTGGGACCGTCCTTGAGAGACTGGAAAGGAGTAAAACCCCCGCCCCTATCCGGGGTTGGACCTGGAGCCAAGTTGGGATGTTTTAGGTCACCGCGGTTTAAAAGTTTCATATGAAACACTTGTTCATTCACTGATGGCCATGGATGATGAAGAAGATGAACTGCAAATCGCTCTCCGCGAGTTAAACTTACTGTACCGAGGATGTAATGCGGAGATATCTATTGAAAATAGAGGACTAATGGCATTTAGAACAGTGGAAAATATAAGATCAAAACCTGTCATTTACGACAAAAAACGTAACAAGTAAAACGTTTTAACTATGTCAGTAACGAAATAAGCTATTTAGGAGATCGGAAGATGTAGATTAAAAAAACTTCTAAAATTTGAATGTCTGTGTGACACTGTAAACAGAACTTTAAAAAGAAGGCAATGAAATAAAAAAAAATTAAATGTTATAAATTTTGTATACGTCTGTATTGCAATGATATCTAAACTCTTATCAAACGACAGTGGAATCATATTGATACCCCTCAAATGAGACTGCTAGAAGAGCTGTGAAAGGATATACAAAACTGATGAAATTGAAATGAAGCTATTAAAAAGGAGCTTAAAGATGGGCTAGTAGATGATGTAATAGATGAATATAGAGGTAAATGGAAGTATCACGGTAAACGTAACCAGCGAAAAAGCTGTAGATCAGTGTCTCTAATACACCATACATACAGATAAAGGATAATAACCATATTTATTAATATAGACATTAATCCATAGATTTTCCTTTCGCTAAGTTTTTACCACTTTACTTACTACATGGCCGGCCGCTGTGGCCGAGCGGTACTAGGCGCTTCAGTCTGGAACCACGCGACCGCTACGGTCGCAAGTTCGAATCCTGCCTCGGGCATGGATGTGTGTGATGTCCTTAGGTTGGTTAGGTTTAAGTAGTTCTCAGTTCTAGGGGACTGATGACCTCAGAAGTTTAGTCCCATAGTGCTCAGAGCCATTTGAACCATTTTGAACTTACTACATGGCACATATGGGATTACTTTACTATAATGGAGTTAGTCTATCATCAGTATTAAGCGTAATTATAGGTAGTTCAATGTACTGTGTTACGTAGAGATGTGACAAAAATACGTTTAACGTATTAATGGGCCTGAAGCTGACGCACTGTAGTGGCGAAATCGTTAGCAACCAAAACAAAATCTCTAAATACAGGTGAAGGATTCATTCAACTCTTATAGCTAGCGTCCCTGCGTGCATCAGCAGATGGATATTCGAAGATTTAATCATATTTCACTTTTGGTGGAAGAACAGTTCTTCTTCTTATTATTATTATTCCTCTCCTTTTTCTTCTTCTTTTCCCCCCTTTACGATCAGGTAATTTCATCTTTTCTAGTCAACAGGGTCCAGGCACCCCTTCCATTATCTTCGACTCTGTCATGTTCCTGTAGATTCGTAGTTAAGAATTTGTTTTGGAAGCCTTTTTTTCATGCTTTCTATCTATAAGTTCCCACCGTCTGCATCTGCTAAGATCTATTTTTTTCCATTGTATAAACATGTAATTCAGTTGTAATGTCTTCATTGCCGGAGCAATTTTCTCTGGTTCACCCTTTAACACTACGGAGAAATCCGACAGCGGAAGATTATTCACAGGAAAAAAAAATCCAAATCCTCAACTAACTTTTGCAAAAGTCTTGTAAACAAAGCAAACGGTAATAATTATTTAAACTGAAATAAATTTTTGATACGGCACCTTTTTAATGGCTCTGAGCACTATGTGACTTAACATATATGGTCATCAGTCCCCTAGAACTTAGAACTACTTAAACCTAACTAACCTAAGGACATCACACAACACCCATTCATCACGAGGCAGAGAATATCCCTAACCCCGCCGGGAATCGAACCCGGGAACTCGGGCGACACCTTTTTACACCGGATTAAAAAGTATAGAGTAATTTCTTCTGGCCCCGTACAGATTCCTACTGATGCAGTAATTTTTTTCCAGGTTGCAAGTGATATGTATGTCCAGTTTGGTAGAAACTGCTTGAGGCGTGATAAAAGTGCACCTACAAATCGAATGAGCTGTCGCAGACTCTTTCTGCAGCAGGTAATTTACGGACATAGCGCCTGCAGGAGATGTGACGCAATCCGCAAAGCACAGTCGTTTTGCAGCTACTGCATTTGGACTGGCAGTGCTCTTGAGTTCCGCTTCTTCGTCACCCCGTTTCCACCCCATCCCCTCCCCTGTTGAAGGTAGGTGATTCTTACCGCCACAATACTGTTAGCTAGTTCTGAACTATACTTAAAATTTCCAGACTCTAGCTCGTCGAGAATTTAGTTCCAATTGCAACATTTTCTCGACCTGACAGACAAGAAAGTGACCTAACAAAAAACGTGTTAAAATAAAGTTTAAGAAGGCTGTACTGTACAAAATCTGTTATTACAACATGAATGAGCGCAGCAGTACGTTAACTTCCGCTGTCACAACCGATGCCATTGCAGCCTTACCAACGCCAACGCCAAAACTTTCCCGCTCAGCATCACCGACGCTGGCATTCCGATCCGTCCCATTCTGTAACGTTCCGTTGACAACGTGTGTGAATGCCGGCATTTGAAGTACATTGTTCCATGTTTTGACGTTCTGTTCCCTTGTGTGACGTCGAGAATGAATCGATCGTAATTCACCTTCCTGTGCATGCGTTAGTTCAGCCTTCGTCTGGAACCCACCGGATGCCTCTGCCTTGTGTGTATACACTTTATCTATCCCGGGCAGCATACGGTCTAACTACTGAGGATGATAGCAATGACAGCTGCCCACAGTCCGAGAATCTAATCTCAAACGAACTTGAAAACAGAATTTCATTTCCAATGAACTTGAAAACCGATAACGTTTAATTTATCTCCTCTGTAAAAATGACCATGGATTCTACAAACCAGATATCTTGCAGAACGCAACTCACTCTGTTCGTCCAGCAGATTCATAGCGCCGTAGACGAGGATGCTCTAGTCGATGTCGTGGTCCTTCACTTCAGAAAGGCATTTGATATAGTTCGGCGTTTTCGTTTACAGAACAAAACACGAGTTTACCTAGTGTCTGGCCGGATTTGTGACTGGATTCAGACGGCTGGTGTGGCCGAGCGGTTTTAGGCGCTTCAATCTGGAACCGCGCGACCTGTACGGTCGCAGATTCGAATCCTGCCTCGGGCATGGTGTGTGATGTCCTTGGGTGAGTTAGGTTTAAGTAGTCCTAAGTTCTAGGGGACTGATGACCTCAGATGTTAAGTCTCACAGTGCTCAGAGCCATTTGAACCATTTGACTGTATTCAGGACTTCCTTGCAGACAAAACTCAACATGTTGCTCTTAACGGAACGAACTCGACATATATAAAAGTAATTTAAAGTGTACCCCAAGGAAGAGTGATAGGACAATTAGTGTTTACAATATGTATAAACGGTTTAGTGAATATCATCAGAAGTTCTATAAGGCTTTCACAAATGATATAATAATGTAGCGACTCTAGAAGACTAGTGATTTCCAGGAAAATCAGCATAGGGTCGCCGATTTGTCCATGGACTAGCAATTAATTCTGAACGCAAATGAATGTGTCGTTCGGACAAGTAGGCGGAGAAATCGTCTACTTTACTATCATACTATCGTACTATTGGCTGCAATACAGCGAAAACAGTAACTATCGTAAAATACCTAGTAATAACCGTCCGGAGCTATCTAAAGTGGAATGGCAAGGACACAAAATGTAGGAAAAGCGGACGCCAGGCTGATATTCATTCCAAGGTCGTAGAGAAATTTAATTCATTCACAAGATAATTAACTTCCAATATATGTGTTCATCCGCTTCTTGAGTACTGATTGCAATTAAGAGCAATGCCCTTCGTCAAAGAATAGATTAGTCGGCGCAAGAGCATTACTGATATGCCAACAAACTCCATTGGCAAACGGTATAAGAGCGGCGTTATGCGACACGGAGAGGTTTACTACTGGAAATCCGAGAGAAAGCATTCTGGAAAGAATTGAGCAACACATAACAACGAGAAAATCAGAGAAATTAGAGCTAACCAGTAAACCCCTCTCAAACCCAGGTGCGTTAAAGAATCGAAATCTCATCTACAAACAGCTGCCATCGCCTTACTACAATCCAAGTTAGTTAAACATTTTACGCTAAGCATGTAAACCCGTTACGACGGAAGAGCCAAAATCGTTATTATATTGGTTTCATCAGTTTCTAATTATTCACCCATACACTATGCGCCATAAAGAGTATGTGGATACTGTCCGCAAAATGTGTTGCGAACAGACGTAACAGCAAAGAAGCAACAAATGAAAACCTCGTGTCTGATGCTGAGGTTTTACTGCATACACAGCGAAAATGCAGTCAGCAGTATCCATCTCCCTTTGATTAATTTGTGGCAAGTGTCGGAGAGAAAAAGTTTCAACAAGTTTATAAATCAGGTGTAAAATTCGTTGAAAGTCGCTAAGCGCCCTCGTTCTCAAATACTGGTGTATATAGACAGGGTAATTTGCGCGCCCAGAGTTACACTGTCTCAAGAGATATACACGTTTTCTACCTTTAACACTTGATATGATGTGTTAAACCTCGCACGTAAAACTACATTTCTTAATGAGTAGATTATGAAAGGATTTAAAATTTTTAACTTCAGCCAATATCTATATGAAGCACTGAAAATCAATTTTTGGTTGGCCCTGGAAACCGTTGGACACCCACAAAATTTGGAACAGATTGTTTTAACAGCGAATGGCAGTAAAGGTGCTGGTAACGCAAGTATCCTCCACCACACACCGTAATATTGTGGCTTTTGGAGTATAGGTGCACATGTAGCCATACACTGACGGAAAAAAATCGCGATACCAAGAACGAGTTCTGCGACACAGATGAAAGTTATTAGGCATGTTTCTACATCTGAAAGATGATGTCTGCTCAAATTTCGTTCCAGTCGCATAAGAGTGGCGCTATGAGGTGCAAAGCAGGTTTCCTTTAAATACACGCTGTAACGGTCGTGAGCGTTGAGATTGGACGTGGTGAATCTATGTTAGTTAAGAATGCCTATAAAGCGACAAACACGCCATTATCAGCATCTCACTGAGTTTGAACAAGGTAATCTAATAGGGCTATGAGAAGCTGGATGTTCCTTCTGTGATACTGCAGTAAGACTTGGCAGGGATGTAGCCACTGTATACGATTTCTGGCAGTGGTGGTCAGGAGAATGTACGGTCTTAAGGACCCCGGGTTCCGTTGTACTAACGAGAGTGAAGACCGTCGTGTTCGGCATATGGCTCTGGCGTATCGTTCTTCATCTGCAGCAGCAATTTGACAAGAAGTTGCCACCGCAATCACACAACGAACGGTTACAAATGCGTTACTTCAAGTACAGATCTGAGCTAGACTCCCTGTAGCGTGCATTCCACCAACCGCAAACCACCGCCATTTGCGACTTCAGTGGTGTCAAACGAGAGCTCATTGGAGGGCAGTGTGGAGGTCTGTTGTGTTTTATGATGAGATATGGTTCTGACTTGGTGCTAATGATGGCTTTGTTTTGGATAGGAGAAGGCTAGTTGAGGGCTTGAAAGAACTCTGTCTGCGTGATGGACATGCTGTACCTATACCGGGAGTTATGGTCTGGAGTGCGTTTTTATATGACGGCAGGAGCACTCTAGTGGTTATCCCACGCATCCTGACTGCAAATTTGTAAGTCAGTCTGGTGATTCGACCTGTTGTACTGCCATTCACAATCAGCATACTAGGGGGTGTTTTCCAACAGGATAACGCTCGTGTTTTCCAACAGGATAACGCTCGACCACATACCATTGTTCTAACTCAGCATGCTGTACAGTGTGTCAACACATTGCCTTGGCCTGCTCAATCACCAGATCTGTCTCCAAGTTAGTCAGCACATCGGATAACAACTCCAGCATCCTCCACAAACAGCATTAACCGCCCCTGTATTGACCGCCCAAGTCAAAAGGCACGGAACTCGATCCCAGAAACTGACATCCGACACCCGTACAATACAATGCATATAAGTTTGCATATTTGCTTTTAACATTCTGGTGGTTATATCGGTTATTAGTATACCGTCATTTCACATTCTCAATGGCTTATCTCGAGCTTACGGCAACCTATGATCTCGTGAAGTTAGTCACTTAAATATGTTACCTGGACAAACGTATTCCCAAAATTTCATTACTCTCCATTAATTATTGTTTGCTGTTGCGATGTTTTTCGTCCGCCTCAATGTAGTTATGTAGCTGCGAAAGACTCAAAGGGGACATGGCTTCCAGCACGTAATTCGTCCAAAAACGCTTCTCGATCATTGTTCCTTGGTCTGGAACTGTAATAATAAGCTGTATTGACGCAGGACGTAAAGGAAATTCGAGGTAGAGAAAAGTCAAGGTAGTGCCACGCTATTCGTCGCGGACTTGTTTCGTCAACTCTGGCGAGTCGCAGAAACGAACGGTTTCCAATGGATGACGCTCCAGAAATGGAGGTGTAAATGACGCAATAGCATAAATTTAACATCTTGAAACTACAAATAAGAACTTACTAACGCTGGGTAGTTTTGTAATTGCTGCGAATAAAGAGTCGATTAGCTGAAATAGGATTGTTAACAGAGCCTAAGAAAAGAAATGGGGCTTTAATTGGGTAAGAGGCTAACAGGAAACGACATAAACTAAGGAGAAAGAAAGCCTAGAGGCCAGTATCAGTGGTTCTTTTAGCTCTATGGATCACTATGAACAGTAGCATTTAAGTGAACTATCGTCCTGCGTGCCCATTACTTAATATTTTTACATCTATTTTTCTTCGTTACCCGGTGATGAAGAATCGTTGAACGCAGTATAAAACATGGTATCGCATACGGGACATGCAGTCTGACGCACATAATTGCTTTTTGAGATACCTGACATAATAATTCGTCCCGTAGCAGGCGCGCGGTATAAATTTGGAAAGGTGCCATATTTCCGTAAACACCGAAATGCAATTACGAGGCACTGTTCGATTTTTTATTATTGTCGGTGAAGTGCTTGAGTGCGATGCTATCTCAAAATGAATGATGCCAAGTGGCTCGATGTAGAGATAACGTAGCACTGTACAATTTTATTCATTTATCAGACTGACACTAATGCAGTTAATGTTTTTTAATTATCGTGCCTTACGTACTTTTCTTTAAATGTCTTACATGTAGCATTGTTAGACTTACAAAAAACTATATTGGCAAAAATAAGTTGTTATCAGCAGTTTCGGCGTGTTATGTAAAATAAAAACAACTGAACTACGATTTTAGAACATTTTATGGTAATCTAAGTGAAAGAATCCTTACCTTGGAAGCAAAATATCTCATGGCGAAAGAAAAAAGAGGATGTACCTGTAAGAAGCAGTCTAGGACACGCAAAGACAGCATTCCACGCAAAGAGAGGTATACAAGTATCAACTATAGACCTTAATTTGAGAAAGAAATTCCTGAGACGTACGTCCAGAGCACAGAATTGTAAGGAAGGAATCGTAGACTGCGGAAAAAACGGAAAAGAAGAGAATCGAAGAATTTAAGATATAACGTTACAGAAGAATGTTGAAAATTAAGTGACCAGGTAATAAATGAGAAGGTTCCTCACAGAATCTGTGATGAACAAATATGTGGAAGAGGTTAGTTGAAAGAAGGAACAAAATGATACGATATAAGGCATTAGGAAATTTTTTAGATGTTACTAGAGAGTATTGTAGATGAGATGAATTACACAGGTAAACAGGGGGTGAAATATAAACAACAACTGCGGCTGTTCGGTATATATGCTACTCCGAGATGAAAAGATTTTGCTCTTCGTAGAATTGCTGGTTTCGGAATTAAACGAATCAACCTCCTGACATATTTCCACTCAACAACGTGTTATGGAACAGCTTTTTTTGTGATAACTCACCGCTTAGAATGAAAATACTGATTACACAAAAGCGAGCAGTAAGAACAATATGTGATGTTCATCCGCGGTCTTAATCTAGATACCTCTTGAAGCGGCTAGGCATTTTAAGTATAGCGTCACAGTACACATCCTCGTTAATGAAACAGATCACAAAAATTCATAAAAATTTGGGAAGAACTGTGACGTCCATACCTACAACACTAAAGAAAAAAAAGATCGTTGTTCCCATTATTAAAGCTGTCACAGACTCAGAAAGGATTTCAATATGAAGCAACAAAAATGTCTAATCATTTGCCGATTTTGATCGTTTTGCCATTCCTCCTGCACAACTCCTTCTATTCCATGGACGAATCTATATTTAATAACTAGTTTTTAAATACAGCTGCATGAGTAGAACTAAAGAATAATGTGTTCATTAATTTTAATACTGATGTTGTGTACGTATCCTGTAAACTGAATCGTTCCAAATCATTTCGATGAAAGAATTGTTCCAATTATCTATGGAACCTGTAACTACCTAACTAAACATTTAAAGCAAGTTTTCTATCTTTACACAACTTCGAAATCTCATCAAGAGTCGAGTGAAAATTTTTTCAGGTCCTTTCACACAGTACTTCTTCATAGTTGCAGAAAATTGCATCATAACCGAAAAATTTGAGGTTATTTTAATATTGCCTGCCAGGTCATTAATACACAACATGAACAGCAAAGGTGCCAATACACTACCGTGGGTCAGACCTGTAGTTACGATATATACTCAATAATGCAACCCCTATCACCGAAATTTCAGAATCATACTATTATTAACTGAAATTGTATACAAAATGCCTTTACGTGTCACTAAAGTCGCTAAAAATGCATTAGTTCTTATGTAGAGGTATAGTGATGGATGCGCGAGCCCATGGAAGTCTTGTTTACAAGGGAAAATTATTGACTGATAGTCTTAGAATTTCTTGACACTTATAAGCAGTACAATGCAAGTTGCTTGAAAAAGTCACCAGTGAAGATTAGAAGATTTCCGAGTGCTCTGAAGCATAAAACATTTCCAGCTTACAGCTATATTCATAGGCAGCTGCGTGAATGTTGTATAAGTCTCTGGTTAGGCTCTTGCTAGTAGCACCTTTTGTTGAAATTTTATTTAAATTCCGCACTTATTAACATATAGAAATGCTAGTCAAGAAATATTAAATTATAATTGTTTTATTACTACTAATATGTAAATAAATAAAATTTGAGACAGACATGTAAAATACCTTTTTGCTACATAACAAAATTATATATTTCATTTCAGCTTTTAGAAATTAAAAAAGTATTTTATTTTCTATTTGATATTTCGCATTTTTTACACAATTTAATTTATCGTGGATACTCGAATTTTCATTCAAATAGTAATTAAAAATCAAAAAGATTTAATTTTTACTAAAAAATTATAATTAAATATTTGTTAAATACCATTTACAATTGTTAATAAATCTGGAATTTGAACACAAGTAAAAATGAATGGTACCAGCAAGAATCGAGTAAGTGTCTTTACGTCTGCAGTCCGATTATGCTAAGCATTCACTGGTCATCACATACGTTCATAAACCAAAGATATTCTGTACTTGCGTGTGCTACAAATCTTTGGAACTTCAAAGGCGATATGAGGAAATCAGTGCCCAACATCTACACTTTGCAACAAAATTCGCAACACCCAGTTCAGCGATTTAAGTGACAGTCCTCTTTGAAAATTTAAAAAATTCGATTATTTTGCTTAGAATTTTCTCTGTCATGTCTACTTTCATCCCAAATTCATCCCAAGTTCGTCAGAAACTCCAGTATCGAGCTACAAGGCGATCTGTGGAAAAGTGCCTCCGAATGCAATCCACAGTGGGAAAAAATATTCGACATGTAATTCCAGCGGCAGCCTACCTGTAATTATGGAAATTATGGACGTGCTCAGACTTGAGATTGGACCATCCTATTACAACTTCGGCACAAAGACGAACGAAAAGCCTGTCGAGCGAGCAAAGCAGCGAATGGCTCGTAGAACCATCATGGCCACAAAGAATATGGAGGAGGACCTACTCTTGGATTGCTCTATAGTCCAGGGATCGCTCGCTAGAGGTATGTTTAACTTAACAACAATAAATGTAACCCAAAACTTAAAACGCGTTTTTCCCGAAACCGTATTTGTCAGATTGGTAACCTGACGCCATACACACGATTTTGATCGGAATTTTATGCCGGCGTCGTAATTTTAATTCTCTATACGCGTACTTAGCCGTTTTCCGATATCTTCAAAAGTCTATTTTCGATGCACACTTTTGTCTCGATTGTGTGGGCGAAGAAAATGACGTCTCAACACTTAACCTTCTTAGTTCTCTATACGCGTACTTAGCCGTTTTCCGATATCTTCAAAAGTCTATTTTCGATGCACACTTTTGTCTCGATTGTGTGGGCGAAGAAAATGACGTCTCAACACTTAACCTTCTCATATAATTGGTGTCTATTGTTTCGGACATGTCCAAAAGAACAGACGCCACATATATAATGAAGGTGAGGACGACCAACTGATCCCTTCAGTTAAGAAGCACATCACGCTCGAACTCTTAGAGGAATCGGCGAAATGCCGAGAGTAATGACGGCAATGGGCAAAGGGCACTACATCAGTAGTGTGTGGGTAAGTTGAGAATTTGGGTCTGACTGGAGACGTGCTAGAGCAGTCCGTGCAGTTGCAGTTGCGATGACCACTGTGACTGGATAGCGCAGTGCTCAGCGCATCTGCCCACTAAGCAGGACACACGGGTTCGAATTCCGATACAGCACAAATTCTCAATTTTCCTCATTGATTTACATCAATGACCACTAACAGCTAATATCAGCCATTTCTTTGTGGGTTTATTACCTTTCTGTTCGAACTAAAAAATTTTCAGTTACGCTGTATAGAAAATATATGGAGAACAACTTACACAAAATTTAATTTGTTAGATGTCCAATAGAAGGGGTTCGGGAATTTCCGACGATTACCCATGTTCCGGCTGCAAGGGGTTCTTCCACTTGGTGTAGTGGTTACAGCGAGCGTCCGATGTGGACATAAAAATCATATCTTAATGAAAAAAAGTGTAAAGAATAAAACTGTATCATCATATTTAGCATTGTACCTATTTTTCATGCGTTCAGAGGGGCTAGCACTTAGTTTATTATGTCTTTCCTACAAACTTTGTCCCCAACACATTTTGCTGACAGTGTCCACATATACAAGTAAATGTACCTGCAAAATTATATCACTGTATGACACGTAGTCCAGGAGATTCGACGCCATAAACTTTGAGATGCTTGAAAAACATCCGTTTTACTGTTTTATACATGGGAGCTCGATTCTTTAATTGTCGCAAGGGCAGGAGGATGGACGTTATTGCTACGTTTCTTCTTCTCCTTCTTCTTTGCTTCATGTATCAGGCAAATTGCCTATTACAGTACTACATTTCTTGTATGCTCTTCCTGCATTTCTTCTTGCACTACCTTTATAACTGACAGCCTTTACCAGGAATCTTTCTCCAACCATACGATCTACATGTTCCTCCAATTTTCCTTTATTTTTTCGTGTATGTTTTAAATTATTAAATCTTTCCCTATATCTTCATTGTTTCTATCTTCCCTTGTGTATCCTTCAATTATTCTCAGAAACCTTATTTTCTCAGCCTGTGTTTTTCTTATTGTCTTGTTATTACCCCCGCTTCACTCCCATAAGTAAGGGTTGGTACAGCTGTAGTTATAAAACTGCAGCTGAGTTTCTTTCCTGTCTCTATTCTGCAAACTTTTTACAATGGTTCCGCATGTAGAAGTAATAACTTTATTTAATTTTTGGTCCACGTCATTGTCATATGGCTATACGTCGTATACTAGATATTTAAAAAGTCTTACTTGCTCCAAGATTTTCTTATTTAAGACTATTTTAGATCTTACGGGTTGTCTGCCACCATTTTCTTTTTATGTGCCGACAATGTTAGGATGTAATCAGAGACTATCTGCCGAAACTTATATACTCCCAACTGAAGGTCATTTTCGTTCTCTGTAATCAGGGTTAAGTCATCTGCATGTAAAATTACTTTCAGTCTAGTGTCGCGTTCTAAAAAAAAAAACTTTGTGTTCGACATTTTCTATCTGCTGATAACTTCATCTATATATATATATATGGAGAGTGTCAGAGAAATACAACATCCATCCTTTTTGTATCCCTTCGTTTGTCTTCATTGGCTTTGTCGTTACATTTCCCACATCTAGAACAATTTCGATGTTTTTGTGTAGCATTTATGAGGTGAGATGGATAACCTCGTTCAGCCGTGATATTCCGCAGCATTCTCTGTTCACATTATCTAATGCTTTTTCCAGATCCCCAAAAGCAACCTAGTTTCCCGGTTGAACCCTCGTCTCTTTTCTGTAATTTGTGGCAGTGTAAGAACATTATCAATAGTTGACTATCCTTTTCTAAGACCTTATTGTTCTGCAGATATTAGTTTTTCCATGATATTTTAAAATCATGTATTCAGGATTTTGGCACATATAATTTATAGGCTGAATCTTAGAGGCTTTATTTTTATCGTCGTTTATAAAAATAGATGTTACTTTGACTCCTAGTCAGTTTTGTTATATCTTCTTATTTCTCCAACATTCATGAAAGATGTGAAGCAGACTTAGACGTAAGAATAAGCCTCCATATTTCCAAACTTCAGTATTAATATCACATAAACTAGTGGCTGTCCCAGTAGATTTCTAAGCAATAAATATTTTGTGCTTTCGTGTGTTCCAAATCTTCACTGGTGATATGAGATTTGCGTGTAACTGCTTTAGGAAACTGATGTCAGGGCATTTACCTTCAAATGCGACATGTATGGAGAAAATCAAGAGAGCCTGTGTGTAAGGTCTCGTCGTGAGTCCGGAAATAAGAGAGAGAAAGTACACTGACGGAGAAAAAAAAGTGTTACACGAAAAAATAATTAATGTAGAGTCATGAAATTTGGGGAATACATTTGTCTAGGTAACTTATTTAAGTGACTAACTCTGCCAGAGAACAGGTTAATGCAAGCTTGAGATAAGCCATTGCAAATGTGAAATGCTGGCACATTAATAAATGCTTTAACCGCCAGAATTTGGATCCACGCATGCGAACGTGCCTGCATTTTGCCAGACAGGTGCCGTATGTCAGTTTGTGGGACGGAGTTCCACGCCTGTTGCACTTGGTCAGTCAGTACAAAAACGGTTAATGCTGGTGGTTCATGACGGTGGAGTTCATGTTCGATGATGTCCCATACATGCTCGACTGGAGACGGGTCTGGTGATCGAGCAGGCCAAGAAAACATGTAGACAGTGTGTAGAGAATGTTGGGTTGCAGCAGCGGTATATGGACGAGCTTTATACTATTGGAAAACACCCCCTGGAATGCTGTTCATGAATAACCGGTATAACCGCCAGAATTTGGTTCCACGCATGCGAACGTGCCTGCATTCTGCCGGACAGGTGCCGCATGTCAGTTTGTGGGACGGAGTTCCGTGCCTGTTGCACTTGGTCGGTCAGTACAAAAACGGTTAATGCTGGTGGTTCATGACGGTGGAGTTGATGTTCGATGATGTCCCATACGTGCTCGACTGGAGACGGATCTGGTGATCGAGCAGGCCAAGACAACATGTAGACAGTGTGCAGAGCATGTTGCGTTACAACAGCGGTATATGGACGAGCGTTATCCTATTGGAAAACACCCCCTGGAATGCTATTCATGAATGGGGCACAACAGGTGTAATCGCCAGACTGATGGTTCAAATGGCTCTAAGCACTATGCGAATTAACATCTGAGGTCATCAGTCGCCTAGACTTAGAACTACTTAAACCTAACCAACCTAAGGACATCACACACATCCATGCCCGAGGCAGAATTCGAACCTGCGACCGTAGCAGCAGCGCGGTCCCAGATGGAAGCGCCTAGAACCGCTCGGTCACAACGGCCGGCTCATGCATATTACTCGGTCGACTTTCTCGCTCCGCTGACGCAAGTTGCAACCCTCCGCCGAAAGAGGGCTCCGAATTTTAGAGTATAAAACGGCGGCGTGTAACCTAACTATATCACCACGTGAGAGAGTTTTAACCGCAGAAAATGTACTTCCAATTAAAATCCACAGAAGAAGGAAAGCTGTGTACGGTGATGATTGTATCGACATTGGAATATTCATGATTTTGACCCTACACAAAGAATCAACGATGCAAAGAGTTCAAAGCCATGCCATCGGCAGCCAAAGTCACGTCTACGATATTCAGTTGTGGTGCATTAGGAATTCATGCCGAAAAGGCACAACCACTCTGCAAGATCCTCAGAAAACTCAAAGCACGAATTCGAAGAGTTCGTCCGCACACGAAACGCCAAATCCTTCAGCACGACAATGCCCGACCACACACGAGCGCTGCAACATTGCAACAATCCGACGCCTTGGGTTCACTGTCGTCGATCATCCTCCAGACAGTCCCGATTTGGTTACATCCGATTTTCATCTTCCAGGACTTCACTTTCATAGTGATGAAGCGGTGAGTGGGATAACCACGACACTGCTCCTGTAGTCATATGAAATCGCATCCCAGACCATAACTTCAGGCGTAGACCCAGTGCGTCTAGCACACAGACAGGTTGGTTATAGATCCTCAACTGGTCTCTTTGTAACCAACACACGGCCACCAATGGCACCAGCTTTCCTCGGGAAACACAACAGATATCCATCCCGCCCTCCAACGAGCTCTCGCTTGACACCACTGAAGCCACAAATGGCGGTGCGTTGGAGACAGTGGAATGCACGATACAGGGCATCTGGCGCGGAGGTGTCTTTGAAGCAAATTGCAGTAGCTGATGCAGTGCGATGTAGCAGAGCCATACGCTGAACACGATGGTCTTCCCTCTCGCTAGTGTCAAGTGCCTATTCGGAGTCTCGAGAGCACCGCTGCCAGAAATCATGTACAGTGGCTACATTCCAACCAAGTTTTTCCTGCAATATCGCGTAAGGCACATCCAGCTTCTCGTAATGATATTACACGACCTCGTTCAAACTCAGTGAGGTGCTGATAATGGTATTCTTGACTAACATCAACTCACTACGTTCACTCTCAAACGTAACTAACGCCCACGACCGTAACAGGGTGCATTTACCGGTAAAGTAAACCTGATTTACATCTTTAACTAGCGCCATGCTTATGCGATTGGCGCGAAATCTGAATAGGCGTCATCTTTAAAATGTAGATTGTTTGCAGATGATGCTGTCATTTACCGTCTTGTAAAGTCATCAGTTGATCAAAACGACTTGCAAAATGATTTAGATAAGATATCTGTATGGTGCGAAAAGTGGCAATTGACCCTTAATAAGGAAAAGTATGAAGATATTCACATGAGTACTAAAAGAAATCAGCTTTATTTCGATTACGCGAGAAGTCACACAAATCTGAAGGCTGTAAAATCAACAAAATACTTAGGGATTACAATTACAAATAGCGTAAATTGGAACGATCACATAGATAATGTTGTGGGTAGAGCAAACCAAAGACTGCGATTCATTGGCAGAACATTTAGAAGGTGCAACGGGTCTACTAAAGAGACTGCTTTCACCACGCTTGTCCGCCCTATTCTGGAGTATTGCTGTGCGGTGTGGGATCTGCATCAGGTGGGACTGACGGATGACATCGAAAAAGTACAAAGAAGGGCAGCTCGTTTTGTATTATCGCGAAATAGGGGAGATAGTGTCACAGATATCATACGTCAATTGGAGTGGCAATCATTAAAACAAAGGCGTTTTTCGTTGCGACGAGATCTTCTCATGAAATTTCAACCACCAGTTTTCTCCTTCAATTGCGAAAAGATTCTGTTGGCACCCACATACATAGGGAGAAATGATCATCACGATAAAATAAGAGAAATCAGGGCTCGCACAGAAAAATTTAAGTGTTCGTTTTTCCCGTGTGCCGTTCGATAGTGGAACGGTAGAGAGACAGCTTGAAGGTGGTTCATTGAACCCTCTGCCAGGCACTTTATTGTGAGTAGCAGAGTAATCACGAAGATGTAGATGTACAGGGTGGCGCACGAAATGTGTTACCAATTGTTTCTTTCACAATTTACGACGAACATTAGATATCCCGCTGGGATCTCTACAGTAGTACCAGCAGAGCTTGGAAAAACAAATAAGTTACGTAATGACGTGTAGTTCACGATGCTGCCACTAGGAGACCAGTAAGCAGCAATGGCTGAGAATGGAAGACTGGCGACACAGCAACGATCGGCAATTGTGTTACTTTCTCATGAAACGAAAAGCTTTGTTGCGACTCAGAGGCGTTTTCGACAACAGTTCAACACGCGATGGGTCCCTTGCAAGAAGACCATCCACAAGTTGTACGATAAATTTGTACAGGAAGGAACAGTATTGGAAGCGAAGCGATATCGGCTTAAGCCTGTTTGTTCGCCGGAAAATATTGAAGTGGTACGAGTTGCTGTACAGAGAAGTCCCAAGAAATCGTGTAGAAAGACAGCAGTGCAACTGGGAATATCCAGACGCTCCGTTCAACGCATTCTTAAAAGTGACTTCCATATGTACTCATACAAGATGACCTGTGCACAGAAGCTCACTGAAGAACACAAGCAGCAGAGACTACTGTTTGCTCAGTGGACGGAGGATAGGGTAGAAACTGTCAACAACGTTTGGTTTTCAGACGAGGCGCATTTTCATTTAGACGGTGTGGTTAACAAACAAAAGCCGGCCGAAGTGGCCGTGCGGTTAAAGGCGCTGCAGTCTGGAACCGCGAGACCGCTACGGTCGCAGGTTCGAATCCTGCCTCGGGCATGGATGTTTGTGATGTCCTTAGGTTAGTTAGGTTTAACTAGTTCTAAGTTCTAGGGGACTAATGACCTCAGCAGTTGAGTCCCATAGTGCTCAGAGCCATTTGAACCATTTGAACAAACAAAATGTACCCTTTTGGGCCTCTGAAAACCCACAAGTGCTTCATGAACGACAACATTATGCTCCGAGGATTACAGCGTGGGCAGCAATTTCCAGTCACGGACTTATTGGACCCTTTTTCTTTGAAGAAACTGTGAACAGCGAGCATGCTTCGCAATAGCTTCATTCCACAGCTTCTTGCTACTGCCTTGCCCTTCAACACGCAGTGGTTCATGCAAGATGGAGCAAGGCCACATACTGCAAACACTGTGTTGGGGTCTTTACACGAGCATTTCGACATGCGGATCATTTCACTCAGGTTTCCAGGTCGCTTCAATGACGGACAAAATTGCCCCCCCCCCCCCCTATAGTCCATGTGACATTTCTCCCGAAACGTCCACGTGACTTAATGGAGCTCAGAAGACTTATTCTTCAAGATTGCAGTGAAATTACGGAATACATGTGCCGTAGGGTAATCACTAACTTCAGTGTTCGTTTGAAGGAAGTTAGGAAACGACATATTGAGCATGTGATGAGTTAGAACAAATCTCCATGGACGGCTCTTCATCGTAGTATATGTTCCTTTCAGATTGTATTGACAATAAAGTTTATATTCAAAAACAAAATGGTAACACATTTCGTGCGCCACCCTGTAGATGAAACATGACTACCAACTCTCGTTTATGTCGCATAACTCCTTCTTATTGTTGCGACTTTCTTTCAGTCAGTGTATATTGTCGGCAGGTGCACCTACCGGCTCTTCGCGGTGCTGCGAGGTGTTACAATGGGCTTTCGGACGCCACATCAGCTGCTGACGGCGTCGGCGATCTACGGAGAGGGGACGCCGTATTTATAGCGAGCACAGCAACCGGCCTCCTGACATAGGGGCCCAGTGAGGGGCAGTCACGAGGGCCGAGGCCCGCTGCCGTAACCGTGTCTGCTGCCGACACGTCCCGTGACGTCTGGCTGTTCAGACCGTGACGTAACCACACCGAACGGTGGTCCCTTTGCGTTGCAGGCATCATCCTTGTTTGACTTAGGCAGAAAGAGGTTACGCATTTCAGGCGGGAGTATTCACTGTCTGCTACAGGAGCATATTTATGATCTAAACCTGAGATGCGGGGCCATGCAAGAGAAAATTTTGTGGTAACTAACACTAAGAAATACCTCCTCAGAGCCGTTTTCGAACTGAAAGTCTGCAACACAGTATTTAAGTTTTGTTATTAAATTGTATAAAATTTTACTACGTAAGGTGCATTCAGAAAGGAATGTGCCGAAGGGTGTAAAATATAAACGGCCGAAAGAATCGTAATGGCAGTGCTTGCGGAAGAAGGAACGGCCCCTACAAAGGGGTCATACACACGCACTAACGGACCGGAGCAAATTGTCTGATGATGTGCAGCCTACAAATATCCCGACCGACTTCACTCAGCAATTACAGCGCCGCCTTGTCACCGTGGAAACGAATTAGGTAAATACAACTAATTACTTCGTTTCCATAGAATTTTGTTTTCCCTAAACACAGGCAACTGAAGAACGTTAGTCGGGAAATTGGTACGAGTCCTGCACAGTCGGGTGAAGTTGGGGGGGGGGGGTGAAGTGGGAGGGGGGGGGCATTGTTGGATAGTCATACCTGCGCGACGGCCCGACGAGAAAAGTTGGTCGGTCGGTTGGCCAAAGCGCCTACACAAGTCATATTTATCGGTCGATCGGTCGGCTAGTGCTTGTGTAGGGTCCTTTAACAGCGCTTATGTCCGAAACGCGCCGCTAGTGGGACACGGGAGGATACCCAAGTGACAACACAACTGAAAGAGCATACGCACGCATCTATCGTCCACTGCACTCACAAGGTAACATCACCAACTGGGACCCATATTTCAACAAGAAGAAAAATTTCAGTTGCAAGATATCAGCCACAGAAATAAATTACGCGCGAAAATCTGGTCCATAATTCTGAGAGTCTACTACACAGTTATGACCTTCTTGAATGTACTGCTTTTCACCAGTCGCATACACGGCTTGTCACTTGCTCCACCCCACTGCAGCCACCAAATGTTCGAGCGCTGAAGTTCAAAAGGGCACAATAACTGGCTTTTGTAGCAAGGGCGGAAGCATTACCGAAATGGCTCAGTTTGTAAACTGTTCGCGTGCCACCGTGTTACCAACTTCTAGGACTTTTAGAGGGGGGTGAGTACATAATACGAGGGTTGACTAAAAAGTAATGCCTCCACGTTCGTAACTCTTCAACAGTTGGCAGCACTGGTATGCGGCAGTTACTGGCCTGTTCCGTAGCCTCTCTCTACAGTTCCACTTGGTGGGAAGCCTTAGCACTGAATGGCTCTGTTGTTACAGTGTACAGTATAGAACCCTGTGCAGACGGTCGGTCAGTGTGATTTAAGCAACGGGCAGTCATTGAATTCTTGACAGCAGAAGGTGTCACCTCAAAGGAGATTCATCAGAGAATGAAAGCAGGTTATGGTGATTGTGTTGATGTGAGTACTGTGCGTCGTTGGGCGAATAAGTTTAAAGATGTTGAGGTGGGAACATCTGACCTGCGTGACAAACAGAGTTGGATGTCCTGTGACAGCAACTACGGAGTTTCACAACCAAAATGTTGACAGATTGATTCAGAACGATTGTTGTGTCACTCAGAGAGAAATTGCAAGCACACTCGGCATTTCACAAGAAATTGTGGAGCACATTATTGCTTTACTTGGCTATCGGAAGATCTGTGCACGATGCGTACCCTGCATGCTGACCCCTAAATGAAAGCGCACAGGCTTGAAATTTGCCAGGAACTCCTCTCGCGTTACGACAATGAAGGTGACGCCTTCCTTCATTCAATTGTGACAGGAGACGAAACGTGGGTACATCATTAAGACCCCGAGACGAAACGCCAGTCTATGGAATATCGACACAAAGAGTCACCCCAGAAAAATAAATTCAAGAAGCAGCCCCCAGCTGGAAAAATCATGGCCACAGTGTTCTGGGACGCAGATGGTGTTACCCATGTTGATTTCCTTGATCGTGGAACAACAATAAATTAAGAGCGTTACATCACAAGGCTGCGACTCTGAAACGACGGCTAACAAGCGTCCGAAAGGAAAAGGGAAATGTTTTCCTGCAGCATGACAATGCAACACCACACACTTCACGTGCCACCACAGCAGAACTTCAGAGATTGAATCTCACCACTGTACGGTAGTCCGCCCCCGGTAGCTGATTGGTAGCCGGCACGGTAGCTCAGCGTGTTCGGTCAGAGGGTTAACTCCCTCTGTAATAAAAAAAACTGAGTTAATCGATCAACAACGAACTTAAAAACGGATGTCTTACGACGTCCGCCCCGAGCAGATGCAACGAACAAAATGAGATTAAAAAAAAAAAAAGTGGTCAGATTGACAGACTGTCAATCATAAGGGCCCGGGTTCGATTCCCGGCTGGGTCGGAGATTTTCTCCGCTCAGGGACTGGGTGTTGTGTTGTCCTAATCATCATCATTTCATCCCCATCGACGCGCAAGTAGCCGAAGTGGCGTCAAATCGAAAGGCCTGCACCAGGCGAGAGGTCTACCCGACGGGAGGCCCTCGTCACACGCCATTATAATTATTACCACTATACGGTAACCTCCACAGTCCAGATTTAGCACCGTCTGACTTCCATCTGTTCCTGATAATGAAAGACGATCTGCAGGGACATAATTATGCTTCTGATGAGGATGTTGAGAGAACTGTGAGACTATGGTTGCGGAAATAGTCGACTTATTCCGTGACGGCTTCAGAAAACTCGTTCATCGTTGGCAGAAATCTATCCAATTGGCTGGTGATTATGTGGAAAAGTGAATATTGATAATTAAAGATCACATTCTAAGGATTATTTCTGCGTTTGATTTATTAAAAATATTTCCATCCAAACCAAATTAAAGAAGGTGGAGGCATTACTTTTCATTCAACCCTTGTATTTTGGATAGGCAAGCAAGTCCCTAAACGTACCGTTTCCGTGCTACAGCCGTTTGAAAACATGTTTGCTAGTTATATTTGCAAAAGGTTAGTCATGGTGGGAGGTGCTTACGTCGGACTGGCTTATGTCATTTGACGCCTATCCTACCTCTCTGACCTGGTTCGTGTCTCGTTCACGTGTTTGTCAGTGTTAGAGCAACACGGTTGACTACATGTTTGTAGAATACACCGACATGATCAGCCGGCCGGAGTGGCCGAGCGGTTAAAGGCGCTACAGTCTGGAACGACCGCTGCGGTCGCAGGTTCGAATCCTGCCTCGGGCATGGATGTGTGTGATGTCCTTAGGTTAGTTAGGTTTAAGTAGTTCTAAGTTCTAGGGGACTTATGACCACAGCAGTTGAGTCCCATAGTGCTCAGAGCCATCTGAACCATTTGAACACCGACATGATCCTTCCGTATGGCGAAGATTGCGGTAATTAGAAGAGTTGCTCGTCGCCTTTATCAGGCTCGTCATGCACAACGTCCGACTCCATCGCATACCCTTTTCGCCAAAATTACGCAACGGCTTCGAGAAAGGCGTACCCTCACCGCCATCAGGAGCGGCTGTGGTGATCCAAGGAGACCCCGCACACCCGACTTGGGAGAGCCGTGCTGCACTATGTTGAAGAGAACATGAGCAATTGCGCGTGCAGTGGATGTTGTTCCCAGTATCGTCTGGTATGTTGTGGATGATCAACAACTACATCCAAACCTACTCCAACACTCCATACCACCTCTAAACCTCACAGAGACGTGACTGGAGCTCGAATCAGGTCAGAGAGGTAGCACAGACGACAAATGAAATCAGCCAATCCGACTTAAGCACCCGCCACCATGGCTACCTGTTCCAAACTACCCAGTGGCCGTAGCACGGAAATGGTACGTTTCCGAACATGGGTTCCTGTTCAGAATAGGAGTTTGTAACGGGAGTTTCCGATCACCTTGTATATCTCGCATGGCAAAATGATGCTATCCAAAACTAATGCCGGTGCAATTTGGTACAAAAAATGGTTCAAATGGCTCTGAGCACTATGTGACTTAACTTCTGAGGTCATCAGTCGCCTAGAACTTAGAACTAATTAAACATAACTAACCTATGGACATCACACACATCCATGCCCGATGCAGGATTCGAACCTCCGACCGTAGCGGTCGCCCGGCTCCAGACCGTAGAGCCCAGAACCGCACGGCTACTCCGGCCGGCCAATTTGGTACACCACACGACGTAGATGACAGGGGTGAACGACGGCTAAGGGGATGCTACCGGGCAAATAGACGTGCAACTGTTGAGCAACTGACCGCCCAGATGAATCAAGGGGCTACCAACAGCGTCTCCTCAAAGACCGCTCTTCGGACGAGCCTCCACAGCAGGTGCCTGCTCCACGCACTTCATGCTCACTGCTGTTCATTGAAGACAGAGGCTACAATTTGTACCCCAGTACTGAAACTTCACGTCCACTGAGTGTCGAAAGTTGGCCTTTTCAGATGAATCACGTTTTATGCCACATCGGGTGTGAAACGACTGGAAGCAAACAACAACGACAAATGACAAAATGGGATGCACATAATTACCGCCAAATTTCACTGACATCGATTTGTTGTAGAATCATGGAACATATTTTGCGTTCAGCCATAATGACCTTTCTAGACTCTGAGAAGCTCACCTGCAGAAACCAGCACGGTTTTGGGAAACAGCGGTCATGCGAGACACAGTGCATGATGTACAACACGCTCTAGATACCGGCTCCCAGGTTGATGCGATATTTCTCGACTTTCGAAAGTCGTTCGACTCAGTTCCGCAGCGTCGCTTGCTCCAAAAAGTGCGCGCTTACGGTCTATCCGATGACATATGCGGTTGGATAGAAAGTTTTCTAACAGACAGAGAGCAGTATGTCGTCCTGAATGGGGTGACTTCAACAGAAACAAGCGTAACTTCAGGTATGCCCCAGGGTAGCGTAATAGGTCCGCTGCTTTTTACGATTTACGTAAACGATCTGGTTCATGGTATTGACAGCGACATTAGACTATTTGACAATGTTTGTGTAGTCTACAGGAAAGTAGTATTACACGAAAGCTGTGAACAAATCAATAAGGATTTGCAGAAAATAAATGCTTGCTGTAATGACTGTCAGTTATCTCTCAATATTAGTAAGGGTAACCTACTGCGCATAACAAGGCGAAAATCCCCATTAATGTACGAGTACAAAATAAATGCCTAGTCTTTGGAAGCGGTAACATCCGTCAAGTATCTGGGTGTGACTATTCGAAATGATCTCAAATGGAATGATCAAATTACACAAGTAACGGGCAAGGCGAACTCAAGATTGCGGCTTATTGCTAGAATCCTGAAGCAATGCAGTCTTTCAACAAAGGAAATTGCTTACAATACGTTAGTTCGTCCAGTATTAGAGCTTTGTTCGTCTGTATGGGACCCTTACCAGTTGGGTCTCATTCAGGAGATTGAGAAGGTCCAAAGCAGAGCAGCAAGATTCGTGACTGGTACATTTAGCCATCGCGAGAGCGTTACAAATCTCACAGAAAGTTTGAAGTGTGATACACTCGCAGATAGACGACGCGCTAAACGGAAGGGGCTGCTCACTACATTCCGAAATCCGATCTTCGCCGAGGATGTAGATCATATATTATTACCACCAACTTTCAAATCGCGCAAGTTTCACCATTCAAAGATAAGGGAAATTATTGAAATTAGTGCTCGTACTGAGGCGTTCAGACAGTCGTTTTTCCCTCGTGCGATCCGCGAGTGGAACAGAAGGGGCGGAATATGACTTTGGCGCGAATTGTGCCCTCCGCCACACACCGCTTGGTGGCTAGCGGAGTATATATATGTAGATGTAGATGAACAATCGTCGGAAGAGTCCAGGCCGGAGGAGGAAGTGTTATGGTGTGGGGAATTTTTCGTGTCATTCCCTGGGTGACCTCGTGTTTCTGGAAAGCACACTGTATCAACACAAGCATGCAGCTATCCTTGGAGACCGTGTCCACCGCTGCATACAGTTTGTTTTCCCTCGACACGATGGCATCTTCCAGCAGGACAATGAAACGTGTCATACAGCTCGCAGTGTACGTGCGTGGTTCGAAGCTTACTAGAATGAGTTTACTGCACTCCCCTGGCCACCAAGCTCCTCTGGATTTAAATCCAATCGAGAATCTGTGGGACCACCTCGATCGGACTGTTCGCACCTCACTCGCAAGATTCACAAACATTTCACATGGGATTGCGATGGATGCAAATAGATGGGGTCCTCACATTTAGTTCTGGGAGGCGGAGGGGATAATGGGTGCGACAGGAAGGGCATCTGCCACCCTACTTTACCCTCTAGCACTAAAAGTGTCAAATACAGATTAAGATGGGGTCTGGTTCAAAATGGCTCTAAGCACTATGGGACTTAACATCTGAGGTCATCAGTCCCCTAGACTTAGAACTATTTGAAGCTAACTAACCTAAGGACATCACACACATCCATGCCCGATGCAGGATTCGAACCTGCGACCGTAGCAGCAGCACGGTTCCGGACTGAAGCACCTAGAACCGCTCGGCCACAGTGGCCGGCAAGATGGGGTCTCCTTGATTACACGGGATACAGACAGGACTATGAAGAACATAAAGTGAAAGAATAGCATACAGTTACGTTTGTAGTGGTGAAATGCATTTTCTCTTCTTTTGACCCTTACGCCTTTTGAGGGCGATGCACAAAGTGTTGAAGTGCAAATAAAAGAAAAATACTTTCTAAACAAACCATTGTTGCACACAAACACTTCTCACTAATTATTCATCACCTTAGTTTCGGACAAAAATTTTGTTACTGTTACATCGTTAAAGTACACCTTGTTTCTTCTTGTGTGCTACTGACTGAGGCATCAAAAGCAACTGGTGAGTAACTTCCCGAGCGTACATGAATTGCATGAAATGCCTACATAATACCGTACAGCCAGTTTCCAAGCATGAACGCAGTTACATAGTAAATACCTTATATCATCAGTTTTACATATTGTACTGTGGAAACGATTACGGCGAGAAGCAATTTTGCCAAAGCAGGGACGATCCCGCACAGTCTCATATCCTGATAAAGAACGCTGAACATTCACGGGAAGCGTTCACCGCCAGCGTTATCCGTACGATACGCGCATATCGGCAGAATTTCAGGTCGCATCCGGCGATGCAGGCGAGGATTATAGGGGATTCCGGCGCAACCTGGTATCGGCGCTCTGTGGGCTTAGCAGTAACCCCCCACCCCGATACCCACCAGTTCCGTCTTCTTTCTGGCGACGAGACGCCGATAATCTCCGGCAGAAACTGGGAAATGAAACACGGATAACGAAAATATCAAAGAGTATCAGAAGGAACCGCGCTCACTAAAGGCGTAGATTACGGGGAGTTTTTAAGAATATCAGGGGACTGGGCGATTCATTTCGTGCAGGTCCCGAACTGTCATGAATGCATCAGATCAGAGATGGCGAAACGAAATAAAATTTCCCATACGCTCACCTCATTGAAGCTTCCTGGACCTCGGAGGAAGTTTCACTACTAAAGATCGTATTACGGTCCTTCTTTCAGTCATCCAACGTGTTTACGAAATGAAAGACATTGAGGTAAGTGATCGCGGAATAGAATATTAACTAAAATCACTCCATGGTGCAAAGGCACCAGTAGCTAATGAGATACCTGCCAGATTCTACAGAGATTGCGGTAAAAACGTTGCTCCCTTTCTAGCAGCAATCGTAGGCCGCTGGAGGAACAAAGGGTACTAAATGACTGGAAAAGCCGGCCGGAGTGGCCGATCGGTTCTAAGTGCTACAGTCTGTAACCGCGCGACCGCTACGGTCCTGCCTCGGGCATGGATATGTGTGATGTTCTTTAGGTTAGTTAGGTTTAAGTAGTTCTACGTCTAGGGGACTGATGACCTCAGATGTTAAGTCCCATAGTGCTCAGAGCCATTTGAACCAATCTTCAGGGGCTCACTGAAACTACCATTGAGGAGTTGGACCCACACCCTAAGATAAGCTTGATAGTCTCATCCAGAGCATGCCTCGCAAAGTGAAATAACTCATCCGTGTGCCGGGAGGACATACTCCCTACTAAAGGTTTATAATCATCATCATGATTATAAAGATTTTCACTGTTTTTGTTTTCAAGACGTATACTTAGGAGAGAGCCTCCTTTGCTTTGTAACCATTTTTTTAACTAACCAAAATCTTCCATGTTTTCAGAAGGAACAGTGTTTACTTTGTTAATAAGGTATTGTATAAACCTTAATGCGTGTACTATAAGAAGTCATTGCAGCAAGATCCATGATATTCCAAAGTTTTGTTGAGGTGTGTATGTCGTGTTGTGCGTAAATAGCCGAAGAGATCGAATGCTGTTCGATTACGCCAGGGGTCACCAAACTATGGCGTGTGTGTCAGATCCGATGTCAGTTCATCCTGCTCGCCGATGGTACTTGAATTTGCTTGATAAAATGTAACGAACATAAGACAGTGTTATAGAATTTAAATTCATCTATTTTTTAAAAATGGATATACGAACACCAATCAGCCATAACATTATGACCACCTACCTAATAGCCGGCAAGGATAACAGCGGCGATGCGTCGTCGCATGGAAGCATTGTGGCCTTGATAGGTGACTGGAGGGAGTTGGCACCACATCCGCACACACAGGTCACCTAATGCCCGTAAATTCCGGACAGGGGGGCTATGAGCTCTGACGCCACGTACAGTCGCATCTTAGATGAGTCCAATGGGTTCAGATCTCGCGAGTTGGAGGGGCCAGTATATCAATTGGATCTCGTCACTGTGTTCCCCGAACCACTCACAAGGGAACCTCCCCATCGCACCCCCCTCAGATTTAGTTATAAGTTGGCACAGTGGATAGGCCTTGAGAAACTGAACACAGATCAATCGAGAAAACAGGAAGAAGTTTTGTGGAACTACGAAAAAAAAATAAGCAAAATATACAAACTGAGTAGACCATGCGCAAGATAGGCAACGTCAAGGAGAAGTTGAGCTCAGGAGTGCCGTGGTCCCGTGGTTAGCGTGAGCAGCTGCGAAACGTGAGGTCCTTGGTTCAAGCCTTCCCTCGAGTGAAATATTTACCTTCTTTATTTTCGCAAAGTTATGATCTGTCCGCTCGTTCATTGACGTCTCTGTTCACTGTAATAAGTTTAGCGTCTGTGTTTTGCGACCGCACGGCAAAACCGTGCGATTAGTAGACGAAAGGACGTGCCTCTCCTATGGGAACCGAAAACATTTGATCCCAAGGTCATAGGTCAACCGTCCGCAGCTCGTGGTCGTGCGGTAGCGTTCTCGCTTCCCACGTCCAGATTCCCGGGTTCGATTCCCGGCGGGGTCAGGGATTTTCTCTACCTCGTGATGACTGGGTGTTGTGTGATGTCCTTAGGTTAATTAGGTTTAAGTAGTTCTAAGTTCTAGGGGACTGATGACCATAGATGTTTAGTCCCGTAGTGCTCAGAGCCATTTGAACCATAGGTCAACCGATTCCTCCACAGGAAAACACGTCTGATATATTCTATACGACACTGGTGACGGCATGTGCGTCACATGACAGGAATATGTTGTCCACCCACGTAACTTGTACACTTGGCGAATGGGTAAAAAGATTCTTCTACCTTGCCCTATTTAGGTTTTCTTGTGGATGTGATGATCACTCCCAAAAAAGTGATGAAAACATAAGAGTTTGTCACATAAACTGAAAATCAAAAATTAAATTTTTCGCTCGAGAGAACACTTGAACCAAGGACCTCTCATTCCGCAGCTGCTCACGCTAACCACAGGACCACGGCGCTGCTGAACTCCCAGTGTCCTTGATATTGCCTATGTTTCGAATGGATTACTCAGTTTGTATATTTTGCTTAATTTTTTCATAGTTCCACACAACTTCTTCCTGTTTTATCGATTGATCTGTGTTCGATTTTTCAAGGTCTATCCACTGTGCCAACTTATAACTAAATCTGAGGGGGGTGCGATGGGGACGTTCCCTTGTCAGTAGCAATTCTCGCCTTGTGACATGGTGCATTATCTTGCTGAAAAATGTCGGGAAACATGATCGTCATGAAGGGGTGTAAGTGGTCTGCAACCAGTGTACGATACTCCTTGGTCATTGTGGTGCTCTGCACGAACTCCACTAGATCCATGGATGTGCACGTGAATGTTCCCCCAGATCATGATGGAGCTCGATCGATAGAGGTTGGGTGGTTGGTTGTTTCGGGGAAGGAGACCAGACAGCGAGGTCATCGGTCTCATCGGATTAGGGAAGGACGGGGAAGGAAGTCGGCCGTGCCCTTTGAAAGGAACCATCCCGGCATCTGCCTGGAGCGATTTAGGGAAATCACGGAAAACCTAAATCAGGATGGCCGGACGCGGGATTGAACCGTCGTCCTCCCGAATGCGATCGATAGAGTCTTTGCTCGCAAAAGGTGACGCGTTTAAAACACTTTGATCCCCCACCTCAGAATAATGCTCAAATGCATGGGACCAATACCAGTTAGTTATAACAGAGGATATTGGAGTTACACAAAGAAGGGCTGCACGAATCGTTACATGTTTGCTTTATCTACTGGACAACGTCACACAGACGCTGAGTAACGTGAAGTCGGAGATGGCTGATGATACACGCCATATATTCCGTATATTCCACGTAAGCCTGATAACGAAGTTTCAAGAACCGGTATTAAGCAAAAAAATCTAGGACTATACTAACAGGCTCCCAACGTGTCGGTCCAATAGGGACCGCGAAGACAATTAGCGCGGACAGAGACTTTTAATGTCATTCTTCCCACGTGCGAATCGAATGGGAGAAAGTATAATATGTAGTACAGTCGGAAGCACCCTGTGCCATGATTTTCAGTGGTTTTCAGAATGAGATAGATAAACCAGTACAGACGGACATGCGGTTTTTTTATCTTCGAATTTCAGTTTCTCTTGTTGCTTCCTATTTTTCCAGTACTCCTAGATCTTCTAACCATGTTGTCTTTTCGTTTCCTTTATCCATGTTGTTTCTGATTTCTTTTTTCTTCTGCGTTGAAGGACTGCCAAACATAGCATTTTATTCTTAAAAAAAAATGTTCTTCCTCTAAATACCAATCCTTTGCTGTTTCTTTCTAGCTCTTTTCTTATTTCTGCAATCCGTGCTACTGTTGACTTCTTTTCTCAGAAACAGTTTTATTATTGTTAGTCACAGCTGGGACCTACTGGACAACGCAATGTACAACAAATAGTATTTTCGGGGTTTGTTTCAGCTTTTTATTGTGCCCACGTTAATTTCATCCTCTGAGAATTGTCCGTTTTCCTCTCGTCGGAATAAGCTGTTCTGGACTTACTAGGTTTTTTCGCCTGCCAAGCTGTCCAGTCGTGTATTTCTGTCTGCTATATCAAATTGTATTATTCTAGCTTCCTTCAGGTTGTCTCTTACTACACCGATCCATTTTTTCTTGGTGTGTCAATTTTAGCTTTGCTGGGAGTTTCGTGTAATTCCATTGTCTCATTTTACTCATCTCTCTTGTAAGTCTGAAGGCTTTTTGCATTTTGTGGCAACGAGTTTCATTTCGTTTATGCGAAGATGGACGTACAACGTTTAATCGACGCGCAGTCACTAGCAAAGCGGTATTTAGTTTACATTTGGTGACGATGCACAGAGCAATCCGCCAAAGCGAACCACATGCAGACATTTAAACGGGCACTCGCAATCAAGTTATTTTGTTGCATACGTGGGAACGACGGGAATACGTAGCGAATGTGTCTCGATTTTCATCCCGCTTCAGCGCGAGCAAATGAAGTCCGCAGCACACGCACCAGCCGAAAAGTTTCGTGCTTCAATTCACATAGATTGCCGCACTAGGCGGCTTGCCATTCCGAATCGACACGTATTGCGCACATGTCCAGACCTCACGAGGCCGGCGCGATCGTTTGGCGGGTACAGATCTGCGGACCGGGTTTGGCTGCAGAAGAAAGGGCTGAGGAGGGGGAGTAGGGGTGGAGATGGTCGCGGAAGTCGTCTGAGCCCCTCACGAGGCGAGAATACGTCGTGGCCGGGGTCGATACACTGGCGACGGTCTGCAGTGGGGACATCGTCTACCGTGCTCTACGGCTGCGAAGTCAGCATCGCGATCTCTGCCGTCTCCAGAAGCAGAGGATCGCTGGTGACTGTTGTGACGGAAATTTCTTTGGTTGATATTTATCTTTTTTTTTCATTTATGCTATCTATCTACGAGGGTAGTTCAATAAGTAATGCCCACATCTTTCTAAAAAGCCATTAATATACACTCCTGGAAATGGAAAAAAGAACACATTGACACCGGTGTGTCAGACCCACCATACTTGCTCCGGACACTGCGCGAGGGCTGTATAAGCAATGATCACACGCACGGCACAGCGGACACACCAAGAACCGCGGTGTTGGCCGTCGAATGGCGCTAGCTGCGCGGCATTTGTGCACCGCCGCCGTCAGTGTCAGCCAGTTTGCCGTGGCTTACGGAGCTCCATCGCAGTCTTTAACACTGGTAGCATGCCGCGACAGCGTGGACGTGAACCGTATGTGCAGTTGACGGACTTTGAGCGAGGGCGTATAGTGGGCATGCGGGAGGCCGGGTGGACGTACCGCCGAATTGCTCAACACGTGGGGCGTGAGGTTTCCACAGTACATCGATGTTGTCGCCAGTGGTCGGCGGAAGGTGCACGTGCCCGTCGACCTGGGACCGGACCGCAGCGACGCACGGATGCACGCCAAGACCGTAGGATCCTACGCAGTGCCGTAGGGGACCGCACCGCCACTTCCCAGCAAATTAGGGACACTGTTGATCCTGGGGTATCGGCGAGGACCATTCGCAACCGTCTCCATGAAGCTGGGCTACGGTCCCGCACACCGTTAGGCCGTCTTCCGCTCACGCCCCAACATCGTGCAGCCCGCCTCCAGTGGTTTCGCGACAGGCGTGAATGGAGGGACGAATGGAGACGTGTCGTCTTCAGCGATGAGAGTCGCTTCTGCCTTGGTGCCAATGATGGTCGTATGCGTGTTTGGCGCCGGGCAGGTGAGCGCCACAATCAGGACTGCATACGACCGAGGCACACAGGGCCAACACCCGGCATCATGGTGTGGGGAGCGATCTCCTACACTGGCTGTACACCACTGGTGATCGTCGAGGGGACACTGAATAGTGCACGGTACATCCAAACCGTCATCGAACCCATCGTTCTACCATTCCTAGACCGGCAAGGGAGCTTGCTGTTCCAACAGGACAATGCACATCCGCATGCATCCCGTGCCACCCAACGTGCTCTAGAAGGTGTAAGTCAACTACCCTGGCCAGCAAGATCTCCGGATCTGTCCCCCATTGAGCATGTTTGGGACTGGATGAAGCGTCGTCTCACGCGGTCTGCACGTCCAGCACGAACGCTGGTCCAACTGAGGCGCCAGGTGGAAATGGCATGGCAAGCCGTTCCACAGGACCACATCCAGCATCTCTACGATTGTCTCCATGGGAGAATAGCAGCCTGCATTGCTGCGAAAGGTGGATATACACTGTACTAGTGCCGACGTTGTGCATGCTCTGTTGCCTGTGTCTATGTGCCTGTGGTTCTGTCAGTGTGATCATGTGATGTATCTGACCCCAGGAATGTGTCAATAAAGTTTCCCCTTCCTGGGACAATGAATTCACGGTGTTCTTATTTCAATTTCCAGGAGTGTACATAGACAAACGTCCTTGTTGGTGTTCAAAAAGATTTCGGACTTGTACACAGGGCACACACGATGTCGGATGCAGAGAATTTGCCAAGGAACTGGACGGTGTTCAGAGACAATGGGTACTCGACCCGGCAAATTAACAGGGCCTTCTCAACTAGAGCCAGGAACCGGGAAGTGGATAAAGAGGAGTACGCGTCAGCCAAGTCCCTAGCTTTTCTTTGTCTTAATAATTTTCATGTGAAAGTGATTTTTCGTCCGCCTTCTAAGATTTCGGATTTGCTGGGATGGATGATTTGTTACTGCGGAAGGCGGGAATTTACAAAATACCGTGCCAATGTGGTATGGCGTATATAGGACAGACAACGCGTGCAGTGGAAAAGCGTTGTACGGAACATCAACGTTGCACTCGTCTACTGCAACCCAGTAAGTCTGCAGTTGCGGAACATTGTATTTCTAACGGACATTCAATGGAGTACGACAAAACTTCGATTCTGGCCACTGCAACAACTTTTTGGGACTCCATTATCAAAGAATCAATTGAAATACGCATTGCGAGAAATCTAATGAACCGTGGCAGTGGTTACCAATTGAATAACGCATGGAATCCCGTCTTCTCCGAAATTTGCTCGAGACGTAGACGCCAGAAGACTTCGATAGCTGCGTCCAGCGACAATACCGACGGCAGGTGAGTATTGCAGTTCCACCAGCGAGGGCGCTGCCGTTGGGCGGTGTGGCCCTTCTGTCTCCGCGACTGCAACACATGCGCGGCAGTACTATCAGCGCACTATATAAGACGGAGCGGAGAACGTCTTCGTCAGTCCTCGTTCGGCTCACCTGAAGATGGCTGGCAGTTGTCCAGCCGAAATATCGTGCAATGTAGTTTATGACGACCGACTGCAAGTCCGAAATCTTTTTGAACAGTTGATTCACCGGGAAAATTTCAAATTTTACGTCCTTGTTGGTGCTTTACGTTTGACGTTATTTCTATGCGCCGGTGAAGTTTCGAACCGTTCTGGCAGATGGCAGAGCCCTAGTACAGTGTCAAAATGGCGTCTACATACGACTCACGTTATAAGCAGCGTGCTGTTGATGAATTCTTGTGTGCAGTAAAAGAATCCGTGTTGAACAACTATAAACGTTTGTGTGCAGTGTATGGCTATGCTGCAGTTGATAGGAGTACAGTTGGGCAATGGGTAAAGAAAGTTACAACTCGACAGTTGGCTCTACAATTGTTGGTCAGCATTGGAAGTGCGTCTACAATGATCGAGACTTTCGGATATTCAAAGAGGTGCTCACTATGGGTTCCACGAATACTCACAGCGGACCAACAAAATTCAAAGAAATGCCATTTCATTTGAATTGTTGGAGCGTTTTGGTACCGACGGAGAGGCCTTTCTGTCACGGATCGTTACGGGGGGTGAAAGCTGGGTGCACCACTTTGCTCCGGAAACAAAAGAGTAGATCATGGAGAGGCATCATCCTCATTCACCACGAAAGAAGACATTCAAGACAACACCCTCTGCCGGTAAAATCATGGTGACAGTCTTCTGGGATTGTGATGGCGTCATTGTCGTAGATGTGATGCCAAGAGCGTCAACCATCAATTCAGAGGCATAAGCGAAGACTCTGAATAAACTCAAGAACCGTTTGCGACGTGTTCGATCAGACAAGAATCCAGCAGAAATCTTGCTCCAACACGATAATGCACGCCCACAGACAAGTCTGAGAACCTGGGAACACATCACCAAATTGGGTTGGACATCATTGCCTCCTCCACTCTACAGTGCAGCCCTGGCACCCTCGGACTTCCATCTCTATCGGCCACTTAGAGATTCTCTACGGGAAACACACTTTGAAGATGACGAGAGTGTCAGTCATGCAGTAAAAACATGGTTACGCCTACAGAACAAGAGCTTTTACCAGCAGGGAATACATACTCTTCCACAACGTTGGCGTACGGCCATAGAACGTGATGGAGACTATGTAGAAAAATAGGACATGGACAAGACATGCCGATGTATATTGTCACCAAATTCTGACTCTTAACAATAAATATATTCTGAGAAAAATGTGGGGCATTACTCATTAAACGACCCTCGCATATTAGTTAAGGCTAAAATGGTCACACTACCACAGTTGTGAGTTTCCTGTCGAAATGCTTCCTGGGCGAGAAAAAAACTGATTTTCAGTATTTCATATAATTGTTGACCAAATTTAAATATTGCTCCCATAATCTACTAATGAAGTCTGAACACAGTAAGTCGAGTATTAAAGTTAGAAATTATGTATCTGTCTTAAGGCAGCGAAACTCACAGCGCGCAAATTACTCAGGCTATATTCATCCAGTATTTGATATTGAGAGCACTTAGCGATTACCAACAAAGTTTGCACATAATTTCAAACGTTTTAGAAACTTTTTCTCCCTTACACCCCATAAAATAATGACTAGAAAAAACTCCACTCCATCATTTACTACATTTTCGTAGTTCATGCAGTAAAACTTCAGCACCAGGCATGACCTTTTAATTTATGACTTCTGTATTACAAAGTCTATTCGCAACACCTTTTGAGTCTATTCGCAACACCTTTTGCATACGGTATCTACAGGTACCAGTCGATCTTCCAGCAACATTATATCATTGCACAACACTTATTACAGGAGATACGACATCATTGAGATGCGTGAAAAACCAGCTTTTCTTACAACGGAGCGCAAATTACCCAGACTACACTCATCCACTGTTTGACAATAAGAGAGGGGGGGAGGGGGTTCGGTTGTTTGAGGGAGGAGACCAAACAGCGAGGTCATAGGTCTCATCGGATTAGCGAAGGAAGTCGGCCGTGCCCTTTCAAAGGAACCATCCCGGAATTTGCCTGGAGCGATTTACGGAAATCACAGAAAACCTAAATCAGGACGGCTGGACGCGGGATTGAACCGTCGTCCTCCCGAATGCGTGTCCACTGCGCCACCCCGCTCGGTGACAATAAGAACACATGGCAACTTTCAACAAAACTTTAAATATGCAGTGTCATACAATGGAGTGCGATTCTTTATAGAACTGAGGGGTGGAGTTATTCATGTTATATAAGATACGTAGACTTAATATAAAGGATATTTGACAACTCCTATTGCAGGTTTCCTGCGGATGCAAAGGGAATTTAGCAGATGAAGTTTTGATAAAGAACTAGTGTCCAATAATGTATAGTTTGCACGTTAAATAAATTTGAAGGTCGAATCAGTTTCATATCTCTCCCTTCACAGTACATACGCGCTACAGCTCGTGAAACGATTGTATGAACATTCTCCTCACATAGTCCACTTGCACTTTGCACCATACATCTATGTCAGTAAAAACGGTGCATATACGTCACATATGCTTAAATACCTCGTGGAAATGTCTTCAACGAGTTGTACGTAGTTGTCGAAGTAGCCCAGCAATTGCTTCATTTTTCACGTCGCAACAATAAACGAAAAAAATGGCATGACAGCGCCACACTATGTGATGGGCACTACCCTGCTGTAGGTCCCACACGTTACTATTATTATTATTATTATTATTTATATTGTAATTATTAAGGACAGTTGTAATTTCTTTCATTTCAGAAGTAAGGCCAACAGTCAAGTTATTTACACACACTAGGTCTAAGTATACTATACACATTATAATTTGGTTGGTTTTAAATAGGGGTGCAGAGTTTGGGTGAAGAAAATGCCGCTAGCGAGATGAGTGGTGAAGCAGAAGCATTTTTTGTAGCAAGTATCTACGCTCAATAACGATATTTATCTTCCTTTTCCGAGAAGGAGTTGTTGGTAACAATAGCTATGCACTGAAAAAATGTCTCATTTCATTAAAAAAATTGTCTCTTTGTCTCATTTTTTGGTGTTTAATAAAACACCAAAAAAACTAAACATATTTTGTCCTTACGAGGGTCCAGCAAGCTGGAGTAACCTGGGTCAGCAACTTCTGTTAATCAATGAATGAAAAACAAAATATTTGCAACTTCGACTGGTTTTTCGTTCTACTTATCATTTGACCTTATTTATTTTGCAAATGAAAGTGTTCGAGGAAAATGTTGGTGATGGCGGTGTGGGAAGTGGTGTGGGAGGATAGCTAATAACTGATTACACTCAGGGGTAATGGTTTCATAAACATGGGAGCCACTGTATTATCTGGCGCTGTAGAAGGTAAAAACTGTAGAGATGACAGAGATAGGAGTGCATTCAACATATAACTGAGACTGCAGGGTACGACCGCTACTCTCGGATGAAGAGATTGGCGTAGTACGAGAATTCGTCTAGGACTGCATCGAACCAGACAGGGGAGACATGACTCCGCCGCCCCCGCACCCCATCCCTCACCCAAAAAACATCTTCTCCTGTTACAAAACCGCCCGCATCTCGTGGTCGTGCGGTAGCGTTCTCGCTTCCCACGCCCGGGTTCCCGGGTTCGATTCCCGGCGGAGTCAGGGATTTTCTCTACCTCGTGATGGCTGGGTGTTGTGTGCTGTCCTTAGGTTAGTTAGGTTTAAGTAGTTCTAAGTTCTAGGGGACTGATGACCATAGATGTTTAGTCCCATAGTGCTCAGAACCATTTGAACCAATCTGTTACAAAACTCCACCCCCATAGCAACAGCGCCCACGACAGGTCCCTGCAGTCCTCTGTCAGACATTAGTAACCACACTACTGGCCATTAAAACTGCTACACAACGAAGATGACGTGCTACAGATGCGAAATTTAACCGACAGGAAAAAGATGCTGTGATATGCAAATGATTAGCTTTTCAGAGCATTCACACAAGGTTTGCGCCGGTGGGAACACCTACAACGTGCTGACATGAGGAACGTTTCCAACCGATTTCTCATACACAAACAGCAGTTGACCGGCGTTGCCTGGTGAAACGTTGTTGTGATGCCTCGTGTAAGGAGGAGAAATGCGTACCATCACGTTTCCGGCTTTGATAAAGGTAGAATTGTAGCCTATCGCGATTGCGGTTTATCGTATCGCGACATTGCTGCTCGCGTTGGTCGAGATCCAATTACTGTTAGCAGAATATGGAATCGATGGAATCGGTGGTTTCAGGAGGGTAATACGGAACGCCGTGCTGGATCCCAACGGCCGCGTATCACTAGCAGTCGAGATGACAGGCATCTTATCCGCATTGCTGTAACGATTGGTGCAGCCACGTCTCGATCCCTGAGTCACCAGATGGGGAGGTTGCAAGACAACAACCATCTGCACGAACAGCTCGACGACGTTTGCAGCAGCATGGACTATCAGCTCGGAGACCATGGCTGCGGTTACCCTTGACGCTGCATCACAGACAGGAACTCCTGCGATGGTGTACTCAACGACGAACCTGGGTGCACGAATGGTAAAACGTCATTCTTTGGATGAATCCAGGTTCTGTTTACATCATCATGATGGTCGCATCCGTGTTTGGCGACATCGCGGAGAACGCACATTGGAAGCGTGTATTCGTCATCGCCATACTGGCGTATCACCCGGCGTGATGGTATGGGGTGCCACTGGTTACACGTCTCGGTCACCTGTTGTTCGCATTGACGGAACTTTGAACAGTGGACGTTACATTTCACATATGTTACAACCCGTGGCTCTACCCTTCATTCGATCCCTGCGAAACCCTACATTTCAGCAGGATAATGCACGGCCGCATGTTGCAGGTCCTGTACGGGCCTTTCTAGACACAGAAAATGTTCGACTGCTGCCCTGGCCAGGACATTCTCCAGATCTCTCACCAACTGAATACGTCTGGTCATTGGTGGCCGATCAACTGGCTCGTCACAATACGCCAGTCACTACTCTTGATGAACAGTGGTATCGTGTTGAAGCTGCATGGGCAGCTGTACCTGTACACGCCATCCAAGCTCTGTTTGACTCAATGCCCAGGCGTATCAAGGGCGTTATTACGGCCAGAGGTGGTTGTTCTGGGTACTGATTTCTCAGGATCTATGCACCCAAATTGCGTGAAAATGTAATCACACGTCAGTCTTAGTATAATATATTTGTCCAATGAATACCCGTTTATCATCTGCATTTCTTCTTGGTGTCGCAATTTTAATGGCCGGTAGTGTATTTAATGCACTAGCCTCGCCTGCCCGGTTTCAGAGTTCAACCATCTTCGCGTACAGCAGGTGGCGGCAGCGACGCATCTGACACGTCAGACCTCGGAGCATCACACTCTGTTTAGGCGGTGGAATGGTCCCCTCCGTTGGAGGCATCTCTGACTGCCGGTCGGCTCATTCTGCTCCCAGCTTTTGTGGCCGAGAAGCAGCGGCCGGCTGCGTAATTTAGCTGCCCGCATCCCGCACTGCGAAGGGCCGAGCGCTACACTGCCGTGGGGTCCGGCGGTCTGACAGGTGAACACAGCACAGCACAGCGCTAATGCAGCCGCCTAATTGCGCTGCTGCGGACACCCGTCCCCCCCCTCGCCCACCAACTGCGACTTTTCATCAGGCTGCTCGTTAGCACCCAGCTAGCTGCTGCTATTACAAGCACAGCGCACCAAGGATTGGGGGGGGGGAGGGGGGGAGGGAGTTTCTAAACGCACTGAGAACATCACGAGAACAACAAGCCTCCCACCCATTCGCCGTACAATATTGGGGGTTGCGCGCAGCACCGTGATTGACCTCAAGCCAAGGTACCTGATCAGGGCCGTACCGAGGGAATGGGAGGAACTGCGTCCAATGAAATTTGCGTCTACAGAAGGGCCACTAGTCCTCCCGTCCGGACTCCCAACTTGAGCGACAGGTAGGAGAGCAAAGCCTCTTACACTGAAGAGCCAAGGAAACTGGTAGACCTCCCTAATATCGTGTAGGGCCCCCGCGAGCACATAGAACTGCCACAACACGACTTGGCATGGACTCGACTAATCTCTGAAGTGGTACAGGAGGGAAATGACATCACGAATCCTACAGGGCTGTCCAAAAATCAGTAAGACTACTAGGGGCTGGAGATCTCTTTTGAACAGCACGTTTCAAAGCGTCCCAGATATGCTCAGTAATGTTCATGTCTGGGGAGTTTGGTGGCCAGCGGAAGTGTTTAAACTCAGAAGAGTGTTCCTGGAGCCACTCTGTAGCAATTATGGACTTTTGGGGTGTCGCATTGTCCTGCTGAAATTGCCAATGTCCGTCGAAATGCACAATGGACATGAATGGATGCATGTGATCAGGCAGTATGATTACGTATGTGTCACCTGTCAGAGTCGTATCTAGACGCATCAGGGGTCCCATATCATTCCAACTGTACACGCCCCACACTATTACAGAGCATCCAGCTTGGACAGTCCGCTGCTGACATGCATGGTGCGTGGATTAATGAGGTTGACTCCATAGCTGTACACGTCCATCGGCTAGATACAATTTGAAACGAGACTCGTCCGACCATCCAACATGTTTCCAGTCATCAGCTGGAATCAGTGTTGATGTTGACGGGCCAAGGCGATGTGTGAAGCTTTGTGTCTTGCTGTTATCAAGGTTATACGAGTGGGCCTTCGGCTCCGAAAGCCCATATCGATGATGTTTCATTGAATAGTTATCACGCTGACACTTGTTGATGGCCCAGCATTGAAATCCTCAGCAATTTGCGGAGGGGCGGCACTTCTCACACGTTGAACGATTCTCTTCAGCCGGCGGGAGTGGCCGAGCGGTTCTAGGCGCTACAGTCTGGAACCGCGCGACCGCTACGGTCGCAGGTTCGAATCCTGCCTCGGGCATGGACGTGTGTGATGTCCTTAGGTTAGTTAGGTTTAAGTAGTTCTAAGTTCTAGGGGAGTGATGACCTCAGACGTTAAGTCCCATAGTGCTCAGAGCCATTTGAACCATTTGATTCTCTTCAGTCGGGTTGGTCCCGTTCTTGTAGGATCTTTTTCCGGTCGCAGCGATGTCGGAGATTTGATATTTTACCGGATTCCTGATATTCAAGGTACACTCGTGAAATGGTCGTACGGGATAATCTCCACTCATTTCTGCCTCGGAGATGCTGAGTCCCATCGCTCGTTCGCTGACTATAACACCACGTCCAAACTCACTTAAATCTTGATAATCTGTTACTGTAGCAGCAGTAACCGATCTACCAACTGCGCCAGAAACTTGCTGTCTTATGTAGGCGTTGCCGACAGCAGCGCCGTATTCTGCTGTTTACATATCTCTGTATCTGAATACGCATGCCCACACCAGTTTCTTTGACGCTTCAGTGAAAATGACGCTTCACTTTATAATAACTTCCGGTCAAGAGCAGTGGAATGCTCGCACAAGAACTGTAATGCCTACGTTTCTACCATCGAAAGCGGTCATAATTTATTTCACATTCTGTCTGGTGCAATCACAAAATTATTAATTACCAGCACACCGTTAGGAACTACATTTGAAAACATAAAAACCAAATTACAAACGCAGATTTTAAAAATCATATCTCTTCTACTTGACAATGGTTACTTTAAAAACATGGTCCATATCCGTACACCACAATAAGGTACATGTAATGAACATAAGATGCATTGACATTTAAATTACTAAATGGCTGTCCCGGTTCATGGCATCCAAAACCAGTTGCAGTTAGTTATACCGGCTTCCAGGGGCAACAAAAATTTGACTTTCAGTATTTCGTACATTTATTAGCCTAATTGAAAAATTTAAAATGGTCATAATCTACTCCTTATGACGTATAATCTTATGTCAAAGAATTAACACAGTGCGGCAAGTGTTACAGTTGGAAACTGTCTGTATGTCTTTAGGTAGCGTAACACACGGGGATCAAACTACGCGCCGGCCGCGGTGGTCTAGCGGTTCTGGCGCTGCAGTCCGGAACCGCGGGACTGCTACGGTCGCAGGTTCGAATCCTGCCTCGGTCATGAGTGTGTGTGATGTTCTTAGGTTAGTTAGGTTTAAGTAGTTCTAAGTTCTAGGGGACTTATGACCTAAGATGTTGAGTCCCATAGTGCTCAGAGCCATTTGAACCATCAAACTACGCTGAGTATATTCGTCCAGTACTGGAGAATGTGATCATTTAGTGACTTGAAAAAAAGAAAAAAAAAGCGTTACACATAATTTCAAACCTTTACGAAACTTTTAGTCGCTGATACCCCGCAGAAAATGATGAAAGCGAAAAAGTTTGTGGCTTAGTACATTTACTCTATTCAAATAGAAAAGTGCAGCATCTGGCATGACGTTTTAATTTATTACTTCCTTACCACTAACACGATTCGCAACAAAATTTTCAGGCAGCATCCACATATGCCACTGAATGTACCCTCAACATTATATCTTTGTACGGACCATAGTTCAGGGGATACGTCATAAACATTGAGATGCGTGGATAACTATCTTTTGCTTAATATGGAATGCATATTACCCAAGCTATGAAACTTCCTGGCAGATTACAACTGTGTCCCGCGCCGACTCTCGAACTCGGGAACCTTGCCTTTAGCAGGCAAGTGCTCTACCGACTGAGCTAAGCAGGCACGAATCAAGACCCGTCACCACAGCTTTACTTTCGGCAGTTCCTCGTCTCCTACCTTGCAAATTTCATAGAAGTTCTCCTGCGAGGGTTGCGGGACTAGCACTTCTGGAAGAAAGGATATTGCGGAGAGTTGGCTTAGTCACAGCCTGGGGGGTGTAAAGCTGAGAGGACGGATCGTGAGTCGTGCTTGGGCCGAGCATTCGGTTCCCCACCCGACACTATCTACCGCATCCTCTCCCCTCCTATGCATCCGACCGTGGAGAGATCCGATGTCACCGTGGTCAGGCCTCAATTATTACGACCCCTGTCATCTCTGCCCTCGGGCTCCGCCGGTGAACGGATGTATGGCCCCGGTTATTTCTCCTCTTCCCTTCTTTCCCTTATAAAGTACATTATACTGTAAAAAAATCGGTGGCGTTGTGGAATGGTAATCTGCTATAATTCACGGGTCAATGGTTCAAATATGGTTCATCATCATCATCATTTAAGACTGATTATGCCTTTCAGCGTTCAGTCTGGAGCATAGCCCCCCTTATAAAATTCCTCCATGATCCCCTATTCAGTGCTAACATTGGTGCCTCTTCTGATGTTAAACCTATTACTTCAAAATCATTCTTAACTGAATCCAGGTACCTTCTCCTTGGTCTGCCCCGACTCCTCCTACCCTCTACTGCTGAACCCATGAGTCTCTTGGGTAACCTTGCTTCTCCCATGCGTGTAACATGACCCCACCATCTAAGCCTGTTCGCCCTGACTGCTACATCTATGAGTTCATTCCCAGTTTTTCTTTGATTTCCTCATTGTGGACACCCTCCTGCCATTGTTCCCATCTACTAGTACCTGCAATCATCCTAGCTACTTTCATATCCGTAACCTCAACCTTATTGATAAGGTAACCTGAATCCACCCAGCTTTCGCTCCCATACAACAAAGTTGGTCGAAAGATTGAACGGTGCACAGATAACTTGGTCTTGGTACTGACTTCCTTCTTGCAGAAGAGAGTAGATCGTAGCTGAGCGCTCACTGCATTAGCCTTGCTACACCTCGCTTCCAGTTCTTTCACTATGTTGCCATCCTGTGAGAATATGCATCCTAAGTACTTGAAACCGTCCACCTGTTCTACCTTTGTTCCTCCTATTTGGCACTCAATCCGTTTATATTTCTTTCCCACTGACATTACTTTCGTTTTGGAGATGCTAATCTTCATACCATAGTCCTTAGATTTCTGATCTAGCTCTGAAATATTACTCTGCAAACTTTCAATCGAATCTGCCATCACAACTAAGTCATCCGCATATGCAAGACTGCTTATGGTTATGGTTATGGTCTTCCTTTTTTATCGTTCAGTTTGGAATACCAACATCTCTTGAATGCAAAATTCATCAAATTTTTGCTAATTAACTAATCGTTTCGAGTCTCAGTCTGGTACACAGTTTTAATCTACCAGGAAGTTTCATATCAGCGCACACTCCGCTACAGAGTGAAAATTTCGTTCTGGAAGCCAAGCCACACAGTCATCCACTGGGTGACAATGAGAGCACTTCGCGACTTATTCTCTCTTCCATGCTTAACCCTTCGGTGGGCGCGGCTTTCATAGTTCCACGAGTGGGCGCGTTGCGGCTTTTGCACCGCAATTAGGTTTACATTTTTAACCTAAGGAAAAATAATCATCCCATCAGTAATAAATAGGTAAAATGCACCAATTTCTTTTTCCGTAATTTCAGCACTTGCTTTTGGACCTGGCAAAACTTTTAGGATGTTCTTGGCCTTGGTTTTAGGAGAAGAAAGAAGCGGTTCACTTATCTAAATAGTTTCTTTATCTTTTCCTACATTATCTCCCCTCTTCAACCAGGTGGTCATCTGTTTCATCTGTTGATTGTTCGGAGTCACTGCTGTGGTTTTCTTCTTCAATAACTTCCTCTTCCGACTCAGATTCACATGAATCTGACAATTCTTGTAATTCTTCTTCTGACAATTCTCGCAGTACTTTCTCATAGTCTTCAGGACGTACAATTAGACGGTGCCTGTCAAATGCCTACTTTTTCTCCATTTCCACGCTTTTATGAGACCTAATGAAACACATGTTTTTGTAAAAGTAATATATTGTAGCCAAGACTGTAAAAAGTAATGAAAATTGCATATTGGAACTTTGATTCGATTCGAATATTCATTATTTACTAACACAAAAGAAAGATTGCCTTGAGGCGGAAGAAAAACTCAAGTATAGAAAATACTTTCATCACTAGGCGCTTAGCGGCAAACACACCGCAAACGCAACACTCAGTTTCAAACAACAATAGCGACCAGACTGCTGAAAGCATGAATAGCGCAAATGTATTAAGTGGTGACACCCGTTGAGAACAACAAATACGTATCTGGACGTGGACGCAAGTCTAACGCTATCTGTGATACTAACAGAAAACTAAATCTTGCGGATATCTGCCGCAGGCACGCCCACCGAAGGTTTAATGTCAGATATTTAACACACAAACTCATTTGTAAAGTAATCAGGAATTTTGCAGCCGCTTTTTACAAGGGAGTTCAATTGTGTAAAGCATCAGGGATTACTGGTATCAAATAAAATGCCAGGAATATGCACGGATAAGGGGGAATCAAATGAAAACGAGACAGATGGAAAAAAGAAAGTAAGTTCTTTATTGTTTCAAAAGTAATCGGCATAACTATTAATATATTTATCCCACTGTGAGACAAGACCGTCAGTGCTTTCATGGATATGTGTTTACGGTTGCCTACCGAATTGTGCACCTCTCGGTCCGAAGCAAATCAAACAACACGAACGTCTTTCTCCAGAGCTCCAAATATGCGAAAATCGCTTGGGGAGAGATCGGGACTGCATGGATGATGCGTATGGCTTTCCAGGAAAAATTCTGCAGCGTAGTCGAAACAGCCTCTGTAACACGTGTGCCGTCTGCGACATCATTAATATAAACGACCCGCGAGGCTCCCAACACACTTCCCTGAGGCACTCCTCGAGTTACTTCTACATTTTCCGGTGACTTTCCAACCAAGATAAAAATGCTGCGTCCTCCCAAATAAGCCATCCTCAATTCAGTCTTAGATACAACCCATATGATCGTACTTTCGATAGCAAACATAGTTGTGGTAACATTACCAGATGCCACGTTCGTTTTGTTTACCGATGATACAAACATTGCAATAAATAGCAAATCAAGTGAAGTCTTAGAAAGATCGGCTGATAAAATATTTATGTACATCAATCAGTGGTTCCTAGCCAATTCTTTGACACTAAACTTTGAAAAAACACACTACATGCAGTTCAGAAGCTGTAAGGGGTTGCCCCACGAGTATATGTCTAACATACGATGACAAGCAGATAGAAGAAGTGGACAGTGTTAAATTCTTGGGATTACAGCTTGATAATAAACTCAACTGGGAGGGGCACACCACAGAACTGCTGAAGCGTCTTAAAAAATAGTTCAAATGGCTCTGAGCACTATGGGACTCAACTGCTGTGGTCATCAGTCCCCTAGAACTTAGAACTACTTAAACCTAACTAACCTAAGGACAGCACACACATCCATGCCCGAGGCAGGATGCGAACCTGCGACCGTAGCAGTCGCACGGTTCCGGACTGCGCGCCTAGAACCGCGAGACCACCGCGGCCGGCTTTAAAAAATCTCTATTTGCAATGCGAATTGTGTCAGACATAGGGGATATAAAAATGAAAAAGCTGGCATACTACGTTTACTTTCATTCCATAATGTCATATGGGATTTTTTTTTGGGGTAATTCATCAAGCCAAGCTAAAGTTTTCCGGGCACAAAAACGTGCAGTAAGAGTTATAAGTGGTGTGAACTCAAGAACATCCTGCAGAAGCCTGTTTAGGGAACTAGGGATACTAACTACTGCTTCCCAATATATTTATTCCTTAATAAAATTTGTCATTAAAAATATATCACTTTTTCAAACCAACAGCTCAATTCATGTAATCAATACTAGAAATGAGAATAATCTTCACAAGGATTTAAAGTCACTTAGTCTTGTACAAAAAGGTGTGCATTATTAAGGAACACACATTTTCAATAACTTGGCAGCACCCATAAAAAGCTTAACAACCAATGAAATTCAGTTTAAGATAGGCCTAAAGGATTTATTGGTGGCCAACTCCTCCTACTCCATTGATGAATTTCTCAGTAGAACCAAATGATTTCTGTGCGTGTATATATGAGTACACTATAACTTCTGCACAATTTCAGTGCAGTAATGTGTTCATTGTAAATGAGCATTATAGTAGTTGCATTACACGTTATTACCTTATAGATAAATAAATAAACTTTTTTTATTTTGATTTCAGTGCATTAGTATTTGTAAAATAATTCTTTTTTGTAGTGTTTATTAAAAAAATGACGCTCATTCCACTTGGGACCTGTGGAATGGTACATTAGCTTATTTGTTTGAGTTGTAAATATCTGTCATGTATTATTGTTTTTCTGACATGGTCTACATCCTGGAGGGCCTCCTCACTACGGAACAATTGGAATGAAAGTAAATCTAATCTAATCTAATCTAATCTAATGGAGTAAAATGTTGTTCGGAAGCCAAAAAACACTGAAACTTGGCTGCCTTGATCCGTAGCTTTCAGGACATTATGTGAGAAAAGTTTGAGTTGTTTTTCACATGATCGAACCTCACGAAAACCGTGGTCAGAATAGTGTGGTTGACACTATTTTTCACTTATGCCTGGTAAATGTTGCTCCTAGTCCCAGGCGGAAACATAAAACCTGTGTGTGTGTAAAGTATGTTAGAGCGCTGTGTGATTTTGTCCAGCAAAATACAGGGTGATCAAAAAGTCAGTATAAATTTGAAAGCTTAATAAACCACGGAATAATGTAGATAGAGAGGTAAAAATTGACACACATGCTTGGAATGACATGGGGTTTTATTAGAACCAAAAAAAAACTTCACAAAATGTCCGACAGGTGGCACTGGACAGCAAAACTGCTACCGTGACGGGTGAGAGGTACTCCGATATGTTACAGAATCGCATCATCCCCAGCCTGGCTGATAAACACCTGCTGGAACGTACGATGTTTATGCAGGATGGCACTCCACCCCCATACTGCTAGACGCGTGAAAGATCTCCTGCGCGCGTCGTTTGGTGATGATCGTGTGCTCAGCCTCCACTTTCGTCATGCTTGGCCCCCCATGTCCCAGACCTCAGTCCGTGCGATTATTGGCTTTGGAGTTACCTGAAGTCGCAAGTGTATCGTGATCTAGGGACGCTGAAAGACAACATTCGACGCCAATGCCTCACCATCAACTCCGGACATGCTTTACAGTGCTGTTCACAACATTATTCCTCGATTACAGCTATTGTTGACGAATGATGGTGGACATATTGAGCACTTCCTGTAGAGAACATCATCTTTGCTCTGTCTTACTTTGTTATGCTAATTATTGTTATTCTGATCAGATGAAGCGCCACCTGTCGGACATTTTTTCAACGTTTGTATTTTTTTGGTTCTAATAAAACCCCATGTCATTCCAAGCATGTGTGTCAATTTGTACCTCTCTATCTACATTATTCCGTGATTTATTCAGTTTTCAAATTTATACTGACTTTTTATCACCTGGTAAAATAAAATAAAATAAAATAAAATAAAGGGGGTGCTGCTGATGACTGCGGAGACGGAAAGGCATCCGGCCGCAACGTTGAATAAAATACTAGACGGGATAGACGCTAGGTAAAAGAAGAGGAAGGAGAAGAAAATAGCTCTAAGCACTATGGGACTTAACATCTGAGGTCACCAGTCCCCTAGACTTAGAACTACCTAAACTTAAACCTAACTAACCTAATGACATCACACACATCCACGCCCGAGGCAGGTTTCGAACCCGCGATCGTAGCAGCAGTGCGATACCGGACTAAAAGGAGAAGAAAATCTGCCGTAGAAAACGTAGCGGAATAATGTATACGCCGAGAACCGATACACGAACAGATTAACATACGACGTAAATATATGAATGTCAGCATTTTGTCGAAGTTTTCAAAATAAATGAAGTGCTGGGAATTTGCAGACAACACAAGGTATGACATTCAGTCATCACCGGGGTCAACCGCTGATAACGCGACAGATTCACGTATTAGCGACTGACCGCATCCTCTAAATAATCTTTAAGCGGATGAGCTTTCAGGAGCACCGGCAGCTGTGTCGCTGGCGCGGTATCAAAGCAGCCATTACAGTAAAAACTTGAGCGCGTAAAGAGGCTTGCCAGTAAGTCTGCCTGAAAGGAAGGCGCTAATGGCGAGCGCTCAGGACAGCACCGCAGAGTGCGGCCATAATGGACCCTGAGCAATGCACCCGCTGATGGCTGACGCGGACTACGTAGCCTTACACTAAGGATTGCTTTCTCTCAATAGTGCCGGCCTTAAATCCACCAGGCAGTTCACTACCTGATGACCTTTTACCTCCAAGCTGTGTTTGTTTTTAAAATGTAAGACTCCGATGACAGATGCACAACAGTTAATACTATGAATTTCTCTACATTCACAATATTTATTACCTACAAACAGCTGCATTCCTGATGATCACACATTCACATACGATAGATATCGAATTTTCTGAACTACATCAACATTCGGTGTCGTTAAATCGATTATTGGACATAGATTAATATGGGGCAGCTCCATGAATGGGCACATTAACACTGCTTCAACAATACTTCGTTTTAACGAGAAGCAAGCCGATGTTTTCTGTTGACATTGGATGTTTCATAAAAGACGTGAGGACAATATTTACTTAGCCTAGCTCCAACTACACAATGCAAAACTGAAACTGAAAGGCCGGCCAGGGTGGCCGAGCGGTTCTAGTCGCTACAGCCTGGAACCGCGCGACCGCTACGGTCGCAGGTTCGAATCCTGCCTCGGGCATGGGTGTGTGTGATGTCCTTAGGTTAGTTAGCTTTAATTAGTTCTAAGTTCTAGGGGACTGATGACCTTAGAAATAAGTCCCATAGTGCTCAGAGCCATTTGAACCATTTCTTTTTTTCGAAACTGAAAACATCTGCTGAAATATCTGAGAAAATGCGCGTGACAGCAGCACACACACAAGGTGGTCCATTGACCGTGATCAGGCCAAATATCTCACAAAATAAGCGTCCAACGAAAAAACTACAAAGAACGAAACTTGTCTAGCTTGAAGTGGGAAACCAGATGGCGCTATGGTTGGCCCGTTATATGGCGCGGCCTTAGGTCAAACGGATATCAACTACGTTTTTTTACGTAGGAACCCCCATTTTTTATTACATATTCGTGTAGTACCTAAAGAAATATGAATGTTTTAGTTGGACCACTTTTTTCGCTTTGTGATAGATGGCACTGTAATACTCACAAACACATGGCTCACAATTTTAGACGAACAGTTGGTAACAGCTAGGTTTTTTAAATTAAAATACAGAACGTAGGTACGTTTGAACATTTTATTTCGGTTGTTCCAATGTGATACATGTACCTTTGTGAACTTATAATTTCTGAGAACACATGCTGTTACAGCGTGATTACCTGTAAATACCACATTAATGCAATAAATGCTCAAAATGATGTCCGTCAACCTCAATGCATTTCGCAATACGTGTAACGACATTCCTCTCAACAGCGAGTAGTTCGCCTTCCGTAATGTTCGCACATGCATTGACAATGCGCTGACGCATGATGTCAGGCGTTGTCGGTGGATCACGATAGCCAATATCCTTCAATTTTCCCCACAGAAAGAAATCTGGGGACGTCAGATCCGGTGAACGTGCGGGCCATGGTATGGTGCTTCGACGACCAGTCCACCTGTCATGAAATATGCTATTCAATACCGCTTCAACCGCACGCGAGCTATGTGCCGGACTTCCGTCATGTTGGAAGTACATCTCCACTCTGTCATGCAGTGAAACATCTTGTAGTAACATCGGTAGAATATTACGTAGGAAATCAGCATACATTGCACCATTTAGATTCCAATCGATAAAATGGGGGCCAATTATCCTTCCTCCCATAATGCCGCACCATACATTAACCCGCCAAGGTCGCTGATGTTCCACTTGTCGCAGCCATCGTGGATTTTCCGTTGCCCAATAGTGCATATTATGCCGGTTTACGTTACCGCTGTTGGTGAATGACGCGTCGTCGCTAAATAGAACGCGTGCAAAAAATCTGTCATCGTCCCGTAATTTCTCTTGTGCCCAGTGGCAGAACTGTACACGACGTTCAAAGTCGTCACCATGCATTTCCTGGTGCATAGAAATATGGTCCGGGTGCAATCGATGTTGATGTAGCATTCTCAACACCTATGTTTTTCAGATTCCCGATTCTCCCGCATTTTGTCTGCTACTGATGTGCAGATTAGCCGCGACAGCAGCTAAAACACCTACTTGGGCATCATCATTTGTTGCAGGTCGTGGATGACGTTTCACATGTAGCTGAACACTTCCTGTTTCCTTAAATAACGTAACTATCCAGCGAACGGTCCGGACACTTGGATGATGTCGTCCAGGATACCGAGCAACATACATAGCACACGCCCGTTGGACATTTTGATCACAGTAGCCGTACATCAACACGATATCGACCTTTTCCGCAACTGATTAACGGTCCATTGTAACACGGGCAATGTATCACGAAGCAAATACCATCCGCACTGGCGGAATGTTACGTGATACCACGTACTTACACGTTTGTGACTATTACAGCGCCATCTATCGCAAAGCAAAAAAAGTGGTCCAACTAAAACATTCATATTTATTTACGTACTGCACTAATATGTAATAAAAAAATGTGGGTTCCTATTTTAAAAAAAACGCAGTTGATATCCGTTTGACCTATGGCAGCGCCATCTACCGGGGCAACCATAGCGCCATCTAGTTTCCCCCTTCAAGCTAGACAAATTTCGTTCTTTGTAGTTTTTTCGTTGGACGCTTGTTTCGTGAGATATTTGGCCCGGTCACGATCAATGGACCACCCTGTATATATATATAATAGACAGTGTCTTGAAAAGAAATTATAAGATGAATATCAATCAAAGTTAAACAAGAGTAATGGAGTACAGCGAATTTTAAGAAATGGCGCGGTATAATTACATGAAGAAATGAGACACTGAAAGTAGTAGACGAGACTTGCTTCAACTGACGATGGCACAAGTTAAGATGGTATAAAATGTAGACTAGCGACGGCAATGAAAGCGTTCTGAAAAAGATAAATACGTTATCTAATAAACGTTTAAGTGCTAGGAATTCATTTCTGAGGGTATTTTTCTGGAGTGTAGCCTTGCACGAAAGTGTGACAATGGGCGATAAACAGCTCAAAGAAGAAGAGAAATGAAACTATTGAAATGTGGTGCAATAAACGTTACTGAATCGAATCAGTGAACGACAATTCTTGACTAAAAGAAGAGATATCTTGGTATGACACATCCTAAGGCACTAATAAATAGCTCATTTGGTAATGGTGGCGAACTCAGTATTGTTTTATTGCCCGGTTTCTCCCTTTAATTTAACAGCCAACTACTGTATTTTAAACTGTAAATTACACAGTTTTTGATGATGCTATTGTTAAATTAAAGAGCCAAACCGGTCAATAAAACACACTCAATGCGCCTTGTAGTTGTCCTGAAAAACTTCAGCGCACATCCGTGACGGACCCAATTTTTCTAACATTACCTTTTCTTATAGAAATAGACGATACCAAAAGATATTTTAAATCGTGCATAGGTGAACATTCTCAGCTGTTTAAATAAAACAATTTCATATGATTTTGTATAGGCTGTATTATACTTCAGGCTAAAATGTATACAGAGAAATTAATTTGTTAGTACTCTGGACGTAAATTAAAATTACTCTTCTCTTAAAAATATTTGAAATTACGAAATTTCTGGTATACTTAAAATTCATATTATTAACTGCACAATCTAACGCTAATTATTAAATTTATTTCTGGATTCATTTATAAAATAATGTTATATCTTGGAGATGATTCTTCTTTTGTCAAGAAACTTTGTAAACCCTTTTGCTTTGTAATCTCTTAGGAATTTTGTGAGTACTGCAGAATTTAAGTAGTAGTGGGCATGCCTCCGATGAAGACAAACGTATTTATACGATCGACACTAACAATGTAATTTGGAATATTAAGTGGAAATTGTAAAAACGGAGTGATATTGAAAAATGTGACAAAGAATAAAAGTCATGAGTAGTACATGCAAGTCATCACTTATTTAGTCATCAGGAACCCACAACGTTAAATCAAAATTTCAGCCGCAAGAATGTACCCCAAGACTCAAAACCTGGAGCCAGCAACAAGAGAAAATGAAGATGAGTAAAAATCTTTTTTGCGCTGGGTGTTTATAAATGAATATCAAGGTTTTAACGCTTTATAATATTTATTACATTAAATTTACAGTTATAAATGATGTGTCAAATGAAAGAGCAACTCAAACAGTTTTACCAAGAACCTTATAAATTTTCAATGTGAGCACCATTTGTCATACTGTACACATCAAGTCTGTAGCCCGATAAGTGTGTCTTCAGTGATTGTAGCAACAGCTGCTTCAATCCGGTTTCTTAATTCAGGGAGGTCTGCTGGTAGCGGAGGCACGTACACACGATCCTTGATGAAGCCCCAAAGGAAAAAAATCGCATGGCGTTAGGTCGGGTGAACGTGGAGACCATGCAAAGCAAGTGTCATTGGGCCCCTTGCGGCCTATTCAGCGCTTGGCTATAGACTGGATGTGTGCCGTGTGTCCAATGGTGCTCACATTGAACATTTATAAGGTTCTTGGTAAAACTGTTTGAGTTGCTCTTTCATTTGACATATCATTTATAACAGTAAGTTTAATGTAATGAATATTATAAAGCATTGTTGTTGTGGTCTTCAGTCCTGAGACTGGTTTGATGCAGCTCTCCATGCTACCCTATCTTGTGCAAGCTTCTTCATCTCCCAGTACTTACTGCAACTTACATCCTTCTGAATCTGCTTAGTGTATTCATCTCTTGGTCTCCCTCTACGATTTTCACCCTCTACGCTGCCCTCCAATGCTAAATTTGTGATCCCTTGATGCCTCAACACCATTTAGATCTTACGCCTCTCGAAGCTTTCAAAATTTGTGCAGAGACAGAGAATTTTAATAGTGATGTGTGGGAGGGTAAGATTGCAAGTCATAGCGAATACCTACTCAACCAGCAAACATTCAACGTGGCGTCCACAATGGGAGAAGGGTCCCAAGACCAACCAACCACCAGCGCTTTGATATTGCCGCTAGCAGACTGAACCGCAACCGAGGCCAACCGCCTCGTTGGCTCCAAATTGCCAGTCGTTCACACTAAGCAAATACAGCCAAAAGTGCTTCGCTGTCGTTCTCTGGCCTTCATTGGCCTAGTGTGTATGCATCTGTATATGCGCCGTCTCCCATCTACCACTGACAGCGGTGAACTAGATAATCTACCAGACAATCTGGATCGAGGAGGGAGGCGTAGCAGGGTAATCAGTGCAGTTGTCTGAACCGCTGTGCCTAAGTAGCTTAGTGGCTAAAGCGCCGGAGACCCGGGTTCGATTCCCGGCCTTAGTAAAATTTTCACTCTCCACTTCAGTCTATATACGTAAAATCATATCCGTATGAGACCAGTAAAGCCTCTAAAATTGTGTCATTTCATTTGTACATGTACCTGCTTCTCAGTTTCAGGATGGGTGCCCTATTTATTTTCGATTCTACAACTACATTTATACTCCGCAAGCCACCCAATGGTGTGTGGCGGAGGGCACTTTACGTGCCACTGTCATGACCTCCCTTTCCTGTTCCAGTCGCGTATGGATCTCGGGAAGAACGACTGCCGGAAAGCCTCCGTGCGCGCTCGAATCTCTCTAATTTTTTTCATTCGTGATCTCCTGGGGAGGTATAAGTATGGGGAAGCAATATATTCTATACCCCATCCAGAAACGCACCCTCTCGAAAGCTACACCGCGATGCAAAGCGCCTCTCTTACAGAGTCTTCCACTTGAGTTTGCTAAACATCTCCGTAACGCTATCACGCTTACCAAATAACCCTGTGACGAAGCGCGCCGCTCTTCTTTGGATCTTCTCTATTTCCTCTGTCAATCCGACCTGGTACGGATCCCACACTGATGAGCAATACTCAAGTATAGGTCGAACGAGTGTTTTGTAAGCCACCTCCTTTGTTGATGGACTACATTTTCTAAGGAGTCTCCCAATGAATCTCAACCTAGCACCCGCCTTACCAACAATTAATTTTATATGATCATTCCACTTCGAATCGTTCCGCACGCATACTCCCAGATATTTTACAGAAGTAAGTGCTACCAGCTCTTAGGTGCTATTCCAGAACATGGAGAGCCTCGGCAATTTTGTTTGCGTGTAAGGGGAAATTTAAAGCAGACTGGGGTGGCATTGAGAATTTGGATCGAGGAGGGAGGGATGCCAGGGTAATCCGTGCAGTTGGGTGAACTGCCGTGCTAAGGTGGCTTATTGGCTAACGCACCTGCTAGTAAGCAGGAGACCCGGGTTCGATTCCCGGTTCTGGTACATGCTTTCACTCGGCACTTCAGTCTACATACATAAAATCACAAGTATATGAGACCAGTAAAGTCTCTGGACTTGTGTCATTTCAAACCAAAAACGTCAGTTTCGCACAAATGGTTCAAATGGCTCTAAGCACTCCGGGACTTAACATCTGAGGTCATCAGTCCCCTAGACTTAGAACTACTTAAACCTAACTAACCTAAGAACATCACACACATCCATGCCCGAGACAGGATTCGAACCTGCGACCGTAGCAGCAGCGCAGTTCCGGACTGAAGCGCCTAGAACCGCTCGGCCACAGCGGCCGGCCTCAGTTTCGCACAGGTCGCCCAGTATTTGCTCTCCTGTCGTATCACAAAAACAGTAAGTATACTCCCCAAACCACTGTGCAGGGTGTAGTGGAGGGGAAACGACACGGCATCACCGACGTCACATCAAGAAGGTGGTCGCGATAATGTGACTTGACAATGTAACTGGTGGTCGGAGATAGCTGGAAGGCTCTCATTTGAGCCGGTAGGCGTGTGGTCATAGAGCGGAGATGATTCCCCGGAGGAAATCACGACGCGGGCGGAAACTTGGCGCTTTTGTGTAGCGGCGGTAGCGTCTGCGACGGGAAAGGGCGGCGAGCAGTGCATCGCGTATCAGCGCCGAGCGGGGCTCCTTTTAATCCCGGAGTAGTACGAAATTCCGCATCGGAGCAGAAGAAGACGAGCTGCAGGGGCGGGGGGACCCTTTTAAAAGCTTTCATGCTGATGGTGCGCGGTTTCCCGTGCGGCCGCTATGTGTGCAATCCGAGAAGCCGCCTACTCGCCTACCCCCAGGAACGCCGCTTCTCTCCCTGTCTACTTACTCCAGGAGCTGCCGAGGGCGTGCTGTGCGAACTGTGCGAGGAGAACTCTTGTTAAGCTGTCGTATGTAGCCACAAGTCTCCGAGTGACATCAGACAAGTACACTGTGGTTTTTTTTAAAAAAAAAAAATTGTCACGTACGCTATCTGATCAAAACTACCCGGACAACTACACTGCCGGAACAAAATTAGTACACCTGGAAAGACGACGTCGATTTTGATCCGATGACGACATATGCCATCTGGGAGGCGTTAGATGTACTGATAATGGTTTCAGCGTCGTACGCCAACAGATAGCGTAGTGGCATAGCTGGCAGAGCGCCATCTGTGTCTACCCCTTAATAGAGATTCCTCACTGCCAGAAGGCTCACAAGGAAAACACCCCATCGGATCTGACATGGCCCAGTGTACAGCCCGTCAGAAACTGAACACATACCAAGCACGAAAACAAGAAAAAGCCGTACTGAATTGTGAAAAAAGACACAAAATAGAAACAGTGATCGGTCCAAGCTAAAGATGTGCAGCATCGAGCATCGCTGTGTAGGGACTTCGTCGTGGTTATGCGATGTCATACAATGAAGGCTTTCATGACCGGATGGTACTGTTGTTGATAATTCATCCGGGTTATATGGCCGTGGTCCATGGAATTCTTCTTTTCCTAACGTTTCGTCCAATACTACGTCGGACATCCTCAGAGGTATGGCTGGTCCTGTTGAGTCCTGCCGACTGACGAGTCGGGCGTCGGAGAGCGGCCTAAATACTGAGGAAAGTGGGCGTGGTCTAGCTTGCACATAGTAGCAGAGAGAAAACTAGTCATAGATAAAATGTAACTATCGATAATAGTCCGTCATAGATAAAAATCACTTATAGATTCTGTAACGCCACTGTCCATATCTCGCTTAATTTTAAGGCCTCTTCTTTGCTATTAAAATTATCTTCATGTTTATAAATTTCAATAGCCTCCCTATACAGTCGTGGATAATAGTTCGTGGTAGCACGTAAAACTGTAGTTTCAGAAAACTTAACTATAAGTTAAGTGATTTTTATCTATGACGGACTATTATCGATAGTTACATTTTATCTTTGACTAGTTTTCTCTCTGCTACTCTGTGCAAGCTAGACCACGCCCACTTTCCACGGTATTTAGGCCGCTCTCCGACGCCCGACTCGTCAGTCGGCAGGACTCAACACAGGGGGGCGCAGAAAGCGATGCGCAGAAAGCAACGTGTTTTCTCAGTTGTGCGCATGACGTCACGGTGGAAGCAGTTGTGCGAAACAGTACACAGTTCGAATTGTGTGTGATTGTTTTTGTTGTGTTGTGTCTGAAGGAGTATTTTGATTGAGTTCTTTCTTCTGAGGTACTCAATCAACAGCGGAAACATTCGGAATTCGGGAGTGTTACGGTTTTTGCTGTAATTGATATTTGATTCGGAACTGAAATAGTTAGCGATAGTGGACAACGGGATCAACATTGTGTTCACCAGCTCTATAGTTTATGGTTCGTCCTATGAAATTCTTATTGGAGAATCTACAAGTGAGTCAGAAAATTAATTTTTACAATGCCAGGCTGTGCTGCTACGGGCTATTTTTCCTACAACCGGAACGCAAAGGGAACTGACGTAATGTATCACAGTTTCCCGCGTAATGAAACATTACAAAAACTATGGTTGTCGAAATTTTGTAGGAAAGACAGTGTAAATGTTGCGCATGCACGAATATGCTCTCGCCATATCGCAGAAACAGATTACTTAAGGGATTTACAGTCTGAATTGCTTAATTTGCTCTGAAAAAGAATGCTCAAGCCAGATGCAGTTCCTTCGTGGAATTTGCCGTGCAGTAGTGCGACTGTCAAAGTGTCACCCGCAACAGAAGACAGAACCATACGGAATAAGAAACGAGATCTACATAAGAGATCTCTGGAAACTCTGGAAAAGCTGTCACCAAATAAGACACATCATAATAAGAGCACATGTACAGATGACAGTCTTTTTTCAGACACAGATAAAGTTACTTTGATGAATTCTATAGCGGCATTGGAAAGAAGGAATGCTGTTCTTACAAACAAGTGTGTGCAACTTCGAGCGAGGAATAAAGGTCTTCGGAATCAGCTGTCTAGAACGCGACGACTTATGCGCGAGGAAGAAATTAATAAAGAGGTTCTTGTATCTAAGGAAATTACTCGTGTGCTGGGAAAAATATTTTCACCCAATCAAATAAAAAGTTTATTAAGTGACTCAAAAAGGGATAGATAGAGTTATGAAGACATTTGTAAATCAATTACTCTCCGTGCTTTTGTCTACAGAAAGAGGCATAATTAGTAAGCTGTGTGCAGCACTTGGTGAGCAGTTCCCCAATATACACAAAGAAATAATTAAAATATATGCTAGAACTCGCACATTTATTCGTCTGCGCTGGCTTTCATCAAAAGACAGAGCAAGAATATCTGAGGCAGCTCAGAGAAAAAAGGGAGAAAATGGCATAGGTCATCAAAGTAATCAATTCACTACATAGTGTAATGTTTTGCAAATAAAAGTTGTGTATATAGGTACTTACAATTTTGACAAAACAATTGGATATAAAGTGTCGTTGCGTGTGATATTCTGTTTGTAAACTTCTCCCTAAATTGTCATGGTGTTACAAGACATGTTACGAAGGCTTTTGTATATTTGCAACACTGTTTCGCAGCTTCACTGCAGAGGAGATATGGTGAGTAAACTTGTTTTTTTCTTTATATAATGCTAATTTAAAGGAATTATGCTCTTAAGTAAATTCATTTCAATGCGATTAAATGAATAGTTTCTGATTTATTTGAGCCGAGGTTTCGAATTTCAAGTATGTGTCAGTGTGGTTGTGATCTGATATTTTACCGATGTGTAAGGCATAAGCTGCGAAAGAATATAACTCATTAGTTTTAACTGTAATATTTTAGCAGCAGAAAAGCAGTTTAGACATCTCAATTCTGGTATAAACAAAATCTTCCGCCAAAAACTTGACATAAACGTGCATGCCGTGTCGTCTGCTTGTGAGCGCTTGCTTCCACGCTGACGTCACTAGGCCAGCCAATGGCAGAGCACAGCGCTTACTGCCCAACCTTATTATTTAGTAACCTTGACTCAACAGGATCAGCCATACCTCTGAGGATGTCCAACGTAGTATTGGACTTGTACACTACTTGTGAAATTCAACGTGCTCTGCAAGACGTGCAGCAACTTCCCTGCCCATCACGATCTCCGGACTTGTCTCCAGTCGATCAATCATGAAATGTGATGGAACTAGAAATGATTCGTCCGACTCTCAATCAGCAACTCTTACAGAACTACATAAACAGGTCGAACAGGCGTGGCATAACATACCCCAGGGCAGTATTTGCCATCTGTACGGTGGAATAGATGCCAGAGTCAGTGCCTGCTTTGTCACCCATGAAGACTGCGCCACCTGTTAGTATGGATGTTTCAGTATGGGTCGATAATTGGTACGTCATAACCTGTTTGTGCTATCAACAATAAATCTTGAGTGAATTGGTAACCTAGATAACAGAACGCAGCATGTCTTTTTTTTTTCCAGCAGTGCATTAGTGGACATTAATATGTCCACCCTTCGCCTTTATTACGTCTTGAACTCCCCTGGGGACACTTTCAATGGTGTATCTGAATGTTTGTGGAGGGATGGCAGCCCACTTTTCCTCAAGAGCCGAAACCATACGGGGAACTCATGTCGGATGCTGAATTTCGAAGCGAAGTCCCAGATGTAGCGGCACCACAGTTTAAGATAGGGAAGTTAGATTTGGTGCAATATTTCGGAGCGCACAAGTCACAGCCAGGTGCGGGCTGGATTGCAGTAAGTTGCGCTGACCAGCGGTTGCGAATTGGAATGGAGGCCACAGGGGCCATCGAAGCGCTGAAAAGCATAAATGCAGCGGTTTGCATGTCACAAGCTATAGGCAAAGGGGCCCACTGGCGCAACCGGGGTGTGGTGCGTACGTGACGCGAAGCGACACATTAGCGAAACAGAGGCGCGCAGCCGAGTATAAATAGGTGCCATTTTAGAATGAGATTCATAGAAGTGTTGCAGCTCTCCTGGACGGCGGCGCGTGTCACACCGCTGGGCTACATACATGCAGCAACAGATGGGGCGACAGCGTCCCAGTCCACGGCCGGTCGTTGGTTCGAACCTCTGAGGCCGACGTGAGGTCCGCAGCCAGCCAGGGCGGGCCACTTTTCGGCTCGCTACCGCGGACAGTCGTCTCGGCTCCCGACACACGCCGGAGACTTTCGTGGCGAGGGGCCGTAGATTCCGACGCAGGATTGCGGGTGGTCATTGCCACTGCATTCCCAGCTACGCCAGCCCAGGAAGAAGCAGCAGTGGGGCCGGCCTACGGCTCCCGGCGGAGCAGCGCGGAGTCAACGGGGACGGTGGCCGCTGAGTCGGCTGTTGGTGCAGCCATCCTGACGTAATCGGAACTCTACAGCTGGCGAACGAGGCCGGCACGACACAGCGTTGCGTTGCACAGGTCGCTGGGGCAGTCGCCTCAGCATTGCGGGGCCTGTGACGCAGACCGAGATCAACGAAGCACTGTGGTCGAAACGAATAAATCATTTGAAAAGCTCGGCCGAGTTTTAATACGGCACCTCCTGGCACCCATCCACTACATTTGGTGTCTTACTCCACATTTGGCGTCTGATACCACTACATAGAGGTGCCCCACTACTCAGAGGTGATCCATTGAGATCAGGTTGGGACTGTGGACCAGCCAGTCCACTTTAGGTATGTTATTTTCCACAAACGATTGCCTCACAGACGTTGCTTTATGACAGAATGCACTGTCATGCTGACGCATGGTCTCCGAATCGTTCCTCTACAGTACACAATGCTGTAAAATGTGTTCATATCCTTCCGCATTTGGCATTTCCTCAAGTGGATCGTTCAAATGGCTCTGAGCACTATGGGACTTAACATCTGACGTCATCAGTCCCCTAGACTTAGGACTACTTAAACCTAACTAACCTACGGACATCACACACATCCATGCCCAAGGCAGGATTCGAACCTGCGACCATAGCAGCCACGTGGTTCCGGACTGAAGCGCCTAGAACCACTCGACCACAGCGGCCGGCTCCTCAAGTAGAATAAGTGGACCATACCCTATCTAAGCAGTTCCATCGGATTGTGACACGGTATAAGATGATTCATAATTCCAAATCAATGCTTTCCAGTTATCCATTGGCCAGTGGTGCCGCTCTTTGCACCGCCTCATACGTCGCTTAGCGTTGATTACTCAAATTTGTAGCTTATGAGGAGCTGCTCGACCACTGTATCCCATTCTTTTTAAACCCCTACGCACGGTCAGCTAGCTGGACGGCTGGACGGCTTGCAGCACTGTGGAACTCATGAGTGATTCCTTCCGTCGATTTCATGCCATTTTCTACGACCACCCTCCACAATATCCGACGCTCCGTGTCCGTCAGTTCACGAGATCTGCTTGGTCGTGGTTTAGTTGTGGCTGATCCTTCGCGTTTCCACTCCACAATCGCAATACCGACAGTCGACTTGGCCAGTTTTGGCAGAGCGTACTCATTGGTGGATTTGCTACTCAGCTGTCATCCAATGTTTACTCCACGTTCAAAGTCACTGAGCTATCCTGACCAAAACATTCTTCTGTTACTGCTTCCTACTTACTACACAATCCACCCCGCCTTCTTTTATACTGGTTGGTCCGCCTCTCGTGACATCTATTGGTCAATTCCGCTAACGTCCGTAAATAAAGTGTGACGCTTTTATGCGAAACGACACGCTCCTTTCCGAGTATTTTTGTTAAAACTTGCACTTAGTTAAATCGCCTTCTGTGCAGGCAAACCAGTTATTTAAGAGTCGCGCACTGGACGAGCTACCGCTGGCTGTGAAGCACTCAAACAGTGGAGTGTGCACTAATATGCAACTTCTTGGCAGATTAAAACTGTGTGCCGTAACGCGACTCGAACTCGGGACCTTTCGCTTTTGCGGGCATGTGCTCTACCATCTGAGCTACCCAAGCACGACTCACGCCCCGGCCTCACAGCTCTACTTCTGCCAGTACCTCGTCTCCTACCTTCCAAACTTTACAGAAGCTCTCCTGCGAATCTTGCAGAACTAGCACTCCTGAAAGAAAGGATATTGCGGAGACATGGCTTGGCTCAGATGGTAGAGCACTTGCCCGCGAAAGGCAAAGGTCCCGAGTTCGAGTCTCGGTCCGGCACACAGTCTTATTGTTCTTGTTATTACGTCCTTCAGTGTGTGGTGGAACCAAGTCCCTTTGGTTGTAAATGAAATAAAATTTCGTACGGCGAGGGCCTCCCGGCGGGTAGGCCTAATCGCCTGGTGCAAGTCTTTTGAGATGACGCCACATCGGTAACTTGCTCGTCGATGAGGACGATGATGATGAAGACGACACAAACACCCGGTCCCTGAGCAGAGAAAATCTCCAACCCAGCCGGGAGTCGAGCCTTCGGCATGACGAGTCGGCGCGCTGTCCACTCAGCTACATCTACACCTACATCCATACTCCGCAAGCCACCTGACCTCCGCAAGGCGTTTGATACAGTTCCCCACAGACGTTTAATGAACAAAGTAAGAGCATATGGACTATCAGACCAATTGTGCGATTGGATTCAAGAGTTCCTAGATAACAGAACGCAGCATGTCATTCTCAATGGAGAGAAGTCTTCCGAAGTAAGAGTGATTTCAGGTGTGCCGCAGGGGAGTGTCGTAGGGCCGTTGCTATTCACAATATACATAAACGACCTTGTGTCGCCGGCCGCGGTGGTCTCGCGTTTCTAGGCGCGCAGTCCGGAACCGCGCGACTGCCACGTCGCAGGTTCGAATCCTGCCTCGGGCATGGATGTGTGTGATGTCCTTAGGTTAGTTAGGTTTAAGTAGTTCTACGTTCTAGGGGACTGATGACTACAGCTGTTAAGTCCCATAGTGCTCAGAGCCATTTGAACCATTTGACCTTGTGGATAACATCGGAAGTTCACTGAGGCTTTTTGCGGACGATGCTGTAGTTTATCGAGAGGTTGTAACAATGGAAAATTGTACTGAAACGCACCAAGCGAGGTGGCGCAGTGGTTAGACACTGGACTCGCATTCGGGAGGACGACGGTTCAATCCCGCGTCCGGCCATCCTGATTTAGGTTTTCCGTGATTTCCCTAAATCACTCCAGGCAAATGCCGGGATGGTTCCTCTGAAAGGCCACGGCCGACGTCCTTCCCCATCCTTCCCTAATCCGATGAGACCGATGACCACGCTGTCTGGTCCCCTACCTCAAACCAACCAACCAACTGAAATGCAGGAGGATCTGCAACGAATTGACGCATGGTGCAGGGAATGGCAATTGAATCTCAATGTAGACAAGTATAATGTGCTGCGAATACATAGAAAGAAAGAACCTTTATCATTTAGCTACAATATAGCAGGTCAGCAACTGAAAGCAATGAGTTCCATAAACTATCTGGGAGTAGGCATTAGGAGTGATTTAAAATGGAATGACCATACAAAATTAACCGTCGGTAAAGCAGATGCCAGACTGAGATTCATTGGAAGAAACCTAAGACCGCTACGGTCGCAGGTTCGAACCCTGCCTCGGGCATGGGTGTTTGTGATGTCTTTAGGTTATTTAGGTTTAAGTAGTTCTACGTTTAGGGGACTGATGGCCTCAGAAGTTAAGTCCCATAGTGCTCAGAGCCATTTGAACCATTTGAAACCTAAGGAAATGAGATCCGAAAACAAAGGAAGTAGATTACAGTACACTTGTTCGCCCACTGCTTGAATACTGCTCACCGGTGTGGGATCCGTACCAGATAGGGTTGATAGAAGGGATGGTGAAGATCCAACGGAGAGCAGCGCGCTTCGTTACAGGATCATTTAGTAATCGCGAAAGTGTTACGGAGGTGATAGATAAACTCCAGTGGAAGACTCTGCAAGAGAGACGCTCAGTAGCTCGGTACGGGCTTTTGTTGAAGTTTCGAGAACATACCTTCACCGAGGAGTCAAGCAGTATATTGCTCCCTCCTACGTGTGTCTCGCGAAGAGACCATGAGGATAAGATCAGAGAGATTAGAGCCCACACAGAGAGACATACCGACAATCTTTCTTTCCACGAACAATAAGAGACGGGGGGGGGGGGGGGGGGGGGGGACAGTCCCACTGGTTGACCCCAATGGAACTGTGGAACTGTGGACGACGGCGATAGGTCAACCTGTGACCCCGTCTCAGGGCTGACACACGGTGAGTTCGGGATTGTTCAAATGTTCAAATGTGTGTGAGTTCCTAAGGGACCAAACTGCTGTGGTCATCGGTCCCTAGACTTACACACTACTCAAACTAATTTATGCTAAGAACAACACACGCACCCATGTCCGACGGAGGACTCGAACCTCCGGCGGGAGGGGCCGTGCCAACCGTTGCATGGAGCCTCAAACCGGGACTGTTCAGGGACGCTATTGGTTTCCTGGAATTCTGGTTCCTTAGATTTAGCATGTTGTCCTCAGCAACCGGGAGCTCATTCGCACAGTCGTAATGTTATTACAGGTCACAGATGTAGAGTTCTGCTGCAGAGGCTTTCTGAAGAGTATAAATTCTTTACACCTGAGGTGTTCCAGTGATTAAGATCAGGAACTGCCTTATGCCATCTCCTGCAATGTCCGTGTAGATGATCAACAAATGTACAGGGCGGGCAAAATAAAACTGGTCCGGAAAACATTTCATGCGTTATAAGATAGGTAACCCAGTGTACATCAACTGCCTCTGGTGCAAATAATGTAAGTTGGATTGCCTGTGTTAAGGTACATACAATATTTTCTCGGCCAGTTTCGTTTTGACCACCCACTACTATCTCGACTTAAGGGCTCGAGTGGGGTTTCTTGTTTTGTTTTATATTTAATTTCACCAGTTATTGTAAATGTTTGAACTAAATTACAAATGAGGACACGAAAGTTTGATTACGGCCTTATAAAAACTTTCTGTTGCGATGTAGAAATACGACCTGAATGGAATTCTAGGTGGCAGATGTCGAATTTACGTGCAATAACAAATAAATACAGGGTGAGTCACCTAATGTTACCGCTGGATATATTTCGTAAACCACATCAAATACTGACGAACCGATTCCACAGACCGAACGTGAGGAGAGGGGCTAATGTAAATGTTTAATACAAACCATACAAAAATGCACGGAAGTATGTTTTTTAACACAAACCTACGTTTTTTAAAATGGAACCCCGTTAGTTTTGTTAGCACATCTGAACATATAAACAAATACGTAATCAGTGCCGTTTGTTGCATTGTAAAATGTTAATTAGTTCCGGAGACATTGTAACCTAAAGTTGACGCTTGAGTACCACTCCTCTGCTGTTCGATCGTGTGTATCGGAGAGCACTGCAACACTGCGTTTCTACAGAATGATCTGCCAACGTTGCTCGAAAATGTCCTACTGGAAACGCGTCGACGTATGTGGTATCAGCATGATGGTGCACCTGCACATTCCGCAATTAACACTAGGCTGACCCTTGACAGGATGTTCGACGGGAGTTTCATAGGACGTGGAGGACGCATAAATTGGCCAGCCCGTTCTCCTGATCTTACACCTCTGGACTTCTTTCTGTGGGGTACGTTAAAGGAGAATGTGGACCGTGATGTGCCTACAACCCCAGAGGATATGAAACAACGTATTGTGGCAGCCTGCGGCGACATTACACCAGATGTTCAATGGTTCAAATGGCTCTGAGCACTATGGGACTTAACTTCTGAGGTCATCAGTCCCCTAGAACTTAGACCTACTTAAACCTAACTAACCTAAGGACATCACATACATCCATGCCCGAGGCAGGATTCGAACCTGCGACCGTAGCGGTCGCGCGGTTCCGGACTGTAGTGCCTAGAACCGCTCGGCCACTCCGGCCGGCACACCAGATGTACTGCGGCGTGTACGACATTCATTACGCCAGAGATTGCAATTGTGTGCAGCAAATGATGGCCACCACATTGAACATCTATTGGCCTGACATGTCGGGACACACTCTATTCAACTCCGTAATTGAAAACGGAAACCTCGTGTGTACGTGTACCTCACCCCTCATGGTAATGCACATGTGCGTCAGTGAAAAAGACCAATAAAAAGGTGTTAGCATGTGGACGTAATGTGCTGTTCCAGTCTCTTCTGTACCTAAGCTCCATCACCGTTCCCTTTGGATCACTACGTAATTCGGTGCTCTCCTATACACACGATCGAACAGCGGAGGAGTGGTACTCAAGCGTCAATTTTAGGTTACAATATCTCCGCATGTAATAAACATTTTACAATGCAACAAACGGCACTGATTACGTATTTGTTTATATGTTCAGATGTGCTAACAAAACTAACGTGGTTCCATTTAAAAAAACGTAGGTTTGTGTTAAAAAACATACTTCCGTGCATTTTTGTATGGTTTGTATTAACCAATTACACTAGCCCCTCTCCTCACGTTCGGTCTGTGGAATCGGTTCGTCAGTATTTGATGTGGTTTACGAAATATATCCAGCGGTAACGTTAGGTGACTCACCCTGTATATGCGCGTTCTGTCAGTACAGGACAATCATGGCGCCTTGGAAGAGGTCCACTGTTGTGGACATTGACTGTCGGATGAGATGTCACGTGTTGGCTGCTCCAGAAAACCGACAAAAGCTTGTCTGACTGATCCTTCTGGTCAATATATGAAGGTTCGGTGGCAGCAAGTAGACCGTATGCTGTCGTGATTGGCATCATCTTCTGCTCCAACCTGAATGTCTGTTCCTACAAAAAAACTAGGGCACGTACAAGAGGGTTGCGACGAAACTATGCAGATATTAAGTTACCATTACACGGCTGATCCTAATCGCCAAATAAATCCCAGCAAAAATATACTTCCGCTCGTACCATCCTCCTTCATACAAAGTAACCTTCCTAATAATCACCTCCATCTTGGTGGAAAATAATGACATTCATTACTAATCATTAAAATGTATTTCATGTCAGATAGGGGTGAATAATGCTGCTGCCAAAATCTCTGATCACTTACTCAATTGTATTATATGCCCGACAGATGGCAAAGCTAAATTTGAAAGTAAGATGAGAATGTTGCTTACGAGCATCTTTGTCTATTCCACGTATGAATGTTTGAAAACTTGAAACTCATTTAGTGCAAAAGTGTTACTATTTACTTGAGTTATTAAATTAAATATTGTTTTCTGATATGTGAGCTCATTCGTAAACAGTCACCATGCAGCCACATTTAATTACGAATTAAGTTAACATTTTATAAACTGACTCGTTCTACGTCATTATGGTATATCGTGATCCACAGAACATGCAACTACCTAATTTCAGATGAATATGAGAATGCTTCCGTACACAAACCACGCTTGTTTTATTCCCTCGCCTACTCCTTAACTGAGTCAGTGCTTGGTTTCTAATAACCTGTGACGACTACTCGGCAAACCTCCTTCCCCTTCCGCAGAGAGCACGAAGTGAAGTACCACAGCCACGCATAGTTTTTGAAAACGGCGTTTGTCTCAGAAGTGCTCGCATTTTCACGAGTTAATATCATTAATGCAATGTATCAGTTGATTCGCTCTTTGAATAATTTTCCCAGAAACAGAAAAACAGTAGTCCTCGTTGAAGTTCCTTTGTGTTTCACAGTTAGCGTTCCGCGACTACACTCTTCATATGCAGAAAGCCGGTAGCGGGCTTTGAGAGACCCTCTCTCAGGCTTTTTAGCTTATTAAATGATTACTTCTCTCATTCGACCGAAAAGCTATTTCCTGTGAAAATGCAAAACACAAAAAGACTTTGACAGAGAACGAGCCGACGTTAAACGGTTACCTCTAATCCAACAACAGCTCTGCTATAAATTTGCATCCTTACAACCTCACTCATTCTTCTTTTTCCCTCTTTTTTTCGTTCCGACGTTTGAAAATAGTGGAGAATTTTGCTGACGTTCAGTTCTGGCTGAACAAGCCACACAATCGACTTGTGCGTATGTTTAGACTTCTTCATTCACGTGCTGCGGCCAGAAGATGGGCTGTTGATCAGTCAGGGTCAAGAGATGTCAAGTCGAAGTTACGAAGTTACGAGAGAAGCGAACAATTGTGCAGCATAATTCTTCTCAAAGGGTAAAAGTAAAATGCTATAATTTGGATTTGATCCCATTTCGGCGGGTTACAAGTCAAATGCGTTACGTATTTATTCACGCACCTTCCCATTCGACCAAAAACGATGCTGAGTGAATCCTGCAAGGAGCCTGTACACCGGAGGTTTAAACCTTCGAAACGCGTCGTGGAAAAAATAAAACGGTGACTGGTAACAGTAAACTTGTTTCATTTAATGTCAGTAACAGTCACGCTAAAGCCTAACCTAAAAATGTTCGCATTTAAAGAAAATCACCTAAAACTAAAAATGTAGGCACCGCCCCTGTTCTCAGGAAAACTGTCAGTGGGCCACTCTTTAAAAAACAAGAAAGTCAGAATTCAGGCGTCTAGAGGACCTAACTATAAATAGACCAGAAGAAATTTTGAGCACTGAACAGCCAAAATCACAACGTGGAACTAGCAATAGGAATTATTTTCATAGACAAGTATGCGGTATATACCTAAAATAATCTTCAGTGCGCTACCAGCAGAAAAAAATAGAAGGTTAGATATATTTAAGTAGGATTTGAAAAATGTGGTAAAACCTAATAGGTTTATAGCATTGAGGAAAACACAACTGTTCACACTGAAACAGGCCTAACTCTATATATGAGAATACTAATGATGTATTTAACTGCGTCTCTCACATAAATAATGTTTCTACTACCACTTCTCTGTTTTGACTGTTTCAGGCAGTCGGGCACCCAAACAGCTGTTGAAGTGAGCTTGGCGAAGATCATTAATAACTGCGCGGGAGAAATTACGTGTGTGAGGGTGAGATGGCGTGAGGGGTGTGGTGTGGTGTGGTGTGCGTGCGAGCGAGTGTGTGTGTGTATGTGTGTGTGTGTGTGTGTGTGTGTGTGTGTGTGATGAGATGCACTGTCCACTCACAGCCGGCCGGAGTGGCCGCGCGGTTCTAGGCGCTACAGTATGTACGGTTGTAATGGTACTTGAATTACATAACCATTACGGCACCTCACCTCAACCTCTCGATACCAGCAATATTCTACTGTAAAATAGTTAACATATTTCTGTGACAGCATTCAGATTTGATTTCATTAATGTAGAGGTACTTTGATACATTGATATGTTTATATTGCAATGATATTATTCTTATGTGTATTCTTTCTTTTGTCACTATGATCTTTGACGTACTTGTAACACTGACTTTTGGGCGCGTAAGCGGTTGTTAGAGAGTCAAGTCTTGGTCGTCATGTTGAAAAGACGCAAATTGTAGTCAGCTTATGAAATGTGAACAGTGAGGAAGATATTTTCAAGTATGTTTTATATTGTGAAGTGAGGTTGCAACAAAAGTAATAAAAAAGAAGTGTAACTTAAATTCGGAGTGCTGATTACTTTTTTACATCACCATTGTGCTAACTTGCAAAAGTTTAATGTTCAAGAATGATTTATGAAACACATCTATAAAACTTTTGAATATCGCAGAATAAGACCTAGGCCTCTTTGCATCCGAGCTTGGAATCATCGCCACCTAGATTTTCGACGATTGAGCCGTGAGTTCACAACGAGACCAGCGTGGGAAACACGAAAAGATGAGTGCCTATTTTATCCATTATTTCAAGAAATGATTTTATTAACTGTGCTCTAATGACACCTGCCACATAATATAACTTTGTTGTTGCCCGAAAATGCAATATTTAGCAGCGTGAGCAACACTACAATCATAATTAATTTTTGACCTTTGTTGTGGTAGGGTTGTTAGACGGGGGAGCATAAAACGTGATCCATTCGGAAAGGCCACCTGTCGCCACTCACGTGACGTCCAGGTGCGGTACTGGAGGGTGCAGATTCCAGCCTTCGTCTCCGATGAACAGCAATCAGCATGAGCGCATGAACCAGGCGCCTGCTGCGGAGGCCCACACGTGGCAACGTTGGATGAATGGTCGTTGAGGAGACGCTGTTGGTTCATGAGGGCGGTCAGCTGCTCAACAGTTGCACGTCAGTTCGCCCGTTCACATCTCCGCCTACGTCGCTCCCTCCTGTCAACTACGGCCCGCGGTGCACTACAGTTGTCTCGTTGCCGGTTTCGGATAGCGTCATTTTGCCTTGTACACTATACTTTAACCACATTGGCGCGTAAACGGTTTACAAACTTTGTTTTTTCGGAAACGCTTCCACCCTTGGCTCAAAAACCATTGATCATGACCTTTTGGATGTCCACATTACGACAACGGCTGCACTGTTTGCCCCATCACCCAGAAACGCATCATATGCCCTCCACTGCTAGTGCTGCCACCTGCCGTCTGTGAGCGGTTATTGGACGTTGACGTCAAACATAGGCTATGGTCACATCAACGTGACTCGATCCCGTATATGTCCTGTAATTTATAGTAGTTGTGTGCTATATATGACACTTGTATTCCATGCCATTTCATGTTGGTAATCTCCTTAAATTTTTCCTTGGGCGAGTGCCACTAATCCACGACCAGTATTGTTCCAGACTTATTTGGGCCATCGGCATAAGCTTTGCATATCATCCTCTACGTGCTGTCAATCCTTAGAGGTTACTATTTAGGCTAGAAAGGAGAGGCTCCACAGCAATGTTCCTAGCTGGGACACCGGGCCCAACGTGAATAAGGATAGTTCCCACAACAATGTTCCTAGCTGGGACACCGGGCCCAACGTGAATAAGGATAGTTCATCTAGAGGTTTCTTTGACAGACATACAGACGGGCAACAAGGTTTCCGTTTTGTAAACTGAGGTACAGAACCCTAAAAATATCGAGACTCGTCTTAAACAATCTAAGAGAGCCACTGATGCTTCAGGGGAAATCTTTACTGTGTTTCACGAATTGTCTACATGTATTGAGATGTATTGGGAAGCTATAGGGGTGAAATGTCAGCCTCGAGCATGCGTTACCTGCTGATGTCACCTTGGCATACTGGTCACGGGAAGGCATAAACTGCAGCCCGGAAACTGGGGGAAGAGACTCGCTGGGTGTACTAACCATAGATGTACAATAGGTACAGATACTGAGCCAAGCTATTTAGCGGGTCTTTCGTTTCCCGGCTGAGTGTCAGAGTGGGTTGCTCGAGAATCGGTCCATTGTACGAGGTCTTTTCAAAAAATTCCGGAACTTCGTCTACAAAGTTTTTCTACGTTTACCTCCTACTTATTGTGCATGGTCTCTTTCGAAATACTCTCCTCCACAACTGATAAAACGCTCCCAACGCCGTTTTCACTTCCGGAAGCAGTTTTGGTAAGCCTCTTGCTGGATCGCGCGAAGCGCCGTCTGCGAACTTTCTTTTACCTCGTCTATCGTTGCATAACTTCGTCTTTTCAACGGGGTGTTCGGCTTTGGAAGTAAAAAACTCTCCGCAGGGGCCAGCTCTAAGGAGTACAGAGGACAAGGCACCACAGTGATTTTGTTTCTTTGTGCAATAGTCATGTACCAACAGGGACGAATGTGTGAGTTTGTTATCGTGATGCAAGAGTCATGAATTGTCTCTCCACATTTCAGGCCATTTCCTTCTCAAATTTTCTCGTAGGCTTCGCAACACGTCCCGATAGCACCATCGATTAACAGTTTGTACCCGTGGCACGAATGCATGATGAACAAATCCTTCAAAGTCAAATAAAGCTATCAGCATGGCTTTGACATTTCACCTGACCCGACGAGCTTTTTTTGGTCTTGGAGAACTTTTCCCGACCAATTTGAAGACTGAACCCTGCTCTCAATATCATAATTGTAGACCTATGTCTCATCATCAGTTATAATTCTCTTAAGGAATATCTCACTCTCATTTATCCCGTTTTTAAGCAACACGTTTTGGAACATACTACACTATGAAATCAAAAGTATCCGGACACCCGGCTGAAAATGACTTACAAGTTCGTGGCGCCCTCCATCGATAATTCTGGAATTCAATATGGTGTTGGACCACGCTTAGCCTTGACGACAGCTTCCACTCTCACAGGCATACGTTCAATCAGGTGCTGGAAGGTTACCTGGGGAATGGCAGCCCATTCTTCACGGAGTGCTGCACTGAGGAGAGGTATCAATGTCGGTCGGTGAGGCCTGGCACGAAGTCGGCGTTCCAGAACATCCTAAAGGTGTTCTATACGATTCAGGTCAGAACTCTGTGCAGGCCCGCCCATTACAAGGATGTTATTGTCGTGTAACCACTCCGCCACAGGCCGTGCGTTATGAACAGGTTCTCGATCGTATTGAAAGATGCAATCGCCATCCCCGAACTGCTCTTCAACAGTGGGAAGCAAGAAGGTGCACCGAGGGAGGTGGCGCAGTGGCTAGCATACTGAACTCGCATTCGGGAGGACGAAGGTTCAATCCCGCGTCCGGTCATACTGATTCAGGTTTTCCGCGATTGCCCTAAATCCCTCCAGGCAAATGCCGGGATGGTTCCTTTGAAAGGGCACGGCCGACTTCCTTCCCCATCCTTCCCTAATCCGATGAGACTGATGAGCTCGCTGTTTGGTCTCTTCCTCCACACAACCCAACCCAAACCTTTAGAGTAGTCCTGCTGGTCCAAGAAGGTGCTTAAAACATCAATGTAGGCCTGTGCTGTGATAGTGCCACGCAAAACAACAAGGGGTGCAAGCCCCCTCAATTTAAAACACAACCACACCATAACACCACCGCCTGCAAATTTTACTGTTGGCACTACACACGCTGGCAGATGACGTTCACTAGGCATTCGCCATACCCACAGCCTGCCATCGGATCGCCACATTGTGTACCACGATTTGTCAGTCCACACAATGTTTTTCCACTGTTAAATCGTCCAATTTTTACGCTCCTTACACCAAGCGAGGCGTCGTTTGGCATTTATCGGCGTGATGTGTGGCTTTTGAGCAGCCGCCCGACCATGACATACAAGTTTTCTCACCTGCCGCCTAACTGTCATAGTACTTGCAGTGTATCCTGATACAGTTTAGAATTCCTGTGTGATGGTCTGGATAGATGTCCGCCTATTACACATTACGACCCTCTTCAAATGTTGGCGGTCCCTGTCAGTCAACAGACGAGGTCGGCCTGTACGCTTTTGTGCTGTACGTGTCCCTTCACGTTTCCAATTCACTATCACATCGGAAACAGTGGACCTGGTGATGTTTAGGAGTGTGGAAATCTCGCGTACCGACGTAGGACACAAGTGACACCCAATCACCTGACCACGTTCGAAATCTGTGAGTTCCGCGGAGCGTCCCATTCTTCTCTCTCACGATGTCTAATGACTACTGAGGTCGCTGATATGGAGTACCAGGCAGTAGGTGGCAGCACAGTGCACTTAATATGAGAAACGTATGTTTTTGGGGGTGTCCGGATACTATTGATCACACGGTGCAGGAGCGCGTTCTGTCTCATGCGAACCGATAAAGTGAACGTAGTCATCTGCAATTTGAATCTTTTCCGCCGAGTGCTGTTGACGCCAAGAAGCAGACAGTGCGCCAGAATGTTAACGCAGTGGCGAAAGAGCACCGACTTCCACCCGACGGCGCTAGCCCGAGCGAAAGCAGTGTTTTCAGCTCCTCTACCCTCCCGCCTGCAGCCGCGCGGAACAGAAACAGCTGACTGCCAAGAGAATAAAAGAGCGGCGCTCCCTTGTTCGCTAAGGCGAGACTGAAAAAAACAGCGCCGTTCTTGTGGCCGCGAGGGTCACAGTTCCACAGCCAATCAGGCGCTGCCACTCGCAACCCAGGCCGGGAAAGCACTAAGAATGAAGACAGAGAAGTTACTTTATTTTTCGAGTCCAGAATACCAGAACGAGAGAACATTCTCCGACTATTCGGCCACTCTGATCAGGCCGCTGCTTTGCACATGAACGCCCACGTATGTTCTGGCGCAGGTACGTCGCGGTCTCCCGATTGTACCGTATTTGGCCTTATCGCCGAGCGAGAGTATGTACGTGACGAAATAGCGGCTACATAGATCGAACTGCTCCCAACTAAATCAATGTAAAAGATGTTCTTCATCCGGCGAGACTAAGATAACGAATAAAGAACAATGTAGTAACGTGCATAACTCGACACACACAGACGTTCATAGTAACAAACCGCCACTGTTTCATTCCACGATTACTTTTCGTATCTCGAATATGAATATCATAAAATGACAGGGAAGCCGAAATACGCAGAAACATACAGCAACATGCTACGAATTGTGACTCACCGATAGTTCTTACAATATCTCAAAGTGCAGGAAAAGATTTTTTCTTAATTAAAAGAAGACATGTTATGGTTCACAGAAGAACTTCATGTTACATTTTCTTTTAAGAAGAAATTTTACTTTGCAAACCGGGAGCTCATTTTATAAATTATTTAATCACTGCTTGTTTAAAACGAAAAAAATTATTATACAATACAATTAGTCAAGAAGACGTTACTTTAAATACTCTTTCCTTACTTTTTTTCTGCACAGCACATATTCAGAACTTATTTTCTTCGAAGAAATATAATTTTATTTTATTTCAAGAAAATATTTTAACTTTCAACGTTTGCAACGTTTAATTTTCAACCATTTCTCAAAGGATGTGGATGTGGAAAAAGGTTTTTAAAAAGTAGAATTTAGTAGAAATTAACATTATGGCGGAAAAGGCCGATGAAGGAGTAAGTGAAGGGAGCAAGGCCGGAAAAAACTGGGGGTGCGGTGATTAGCATACTGGACTCGCTTTCAGCAAAATAGTTCAAATGGCTCTGACCACTATGGGACTTAACATCTACGGTCATCAGTCCCCTAGAACTTAGAACAACTTAAACCTAACTAACCTAAGGACATCACACAACACCCAGTCATCACGAGGCAGAGAAAATCCCTGACCCCGCCGGGAATCGAACCCGGGAACCCGGGCGCAGGAAGCGAGAACGCTACCGCACGGCCACGAGCTGCGGACTCGCTTCCAGCAGGATGGCGGTTCGAATCCCTGTCCGCTTAGCCAGATAACTTAGGTTTTCCGGGTTTTTACTAAATCACTTAATGCGATCGTCGGAAATATTCCTATGAAAGGGAGACGGCTGACTTCACTCCCCACCCGTCCCCATTCCCGACTTGTGCTCCATCTCTCAATGAGAACGTTGTCGATGGGTCGATAGACCAAATTCTTCCTTAAAGTCAATGAAGGACGAATAAAAAATTCTCGGGTTTCCAGCCGCGTCGTGTGATTAAAATTACACGAACTTTTGACCACGCACTGCTTGGACATTATGGTTCAAATGGCTCTGAGCACTATGGGACTTAACAGCTGAGGTCATCAGTCCCCTAGAACTTAGAACTACTTAAACCTAACTAACCTAAGGACATCACACACATCCATGCCCGAGGCAGGATTCGAACCTGCGACCGTAGCAGTCACGCGGTTCCGGACTGAAGCGCCTAGAACCGCTCGGCCACGGCGGCTGGCTTGGACATTATCAAGTTGTATGACTACAGTGGGCTTTTACACACTATATGCCCGCTGTGACATCACCGGTTCTCTCGAAGCATCGCGACCGTTGGACGGCCGTGCTCAGTTGCAGGTCACCGTCTCTATTTAGTACACGAAACGTATTCGCAATTGCGAATATGGACAACCATCAGCTGTAGAACGGAAAGACTACAATGAAAATTTGTGGTGGACCGGAAGGAGCATCCACCGTCTCGTAGTTCTTTTATAAGACCTCGTTCAAACTCAGTGAGGTGCTGATGATGGCGTCTTTGTCGCTTTAAAGGCGCTCTTGATTAACATCAGCTCTTCACGTCAGATTTCAAAGGTAAATAACGCTCACGATCGTTACAGCGTGTATTTAAAGCACACCTGATTTGCATCCTCATATTGACCCTATTGGTGACACTCTTACGCGACTGGTGCGAATTTTGAATAGACGTCATGTAGAATCACGCCTACCTACTTTCATACATGTCGTGCAACTCCTTCTCGGGGTGAGATTTTTTCCGTTAGTGTATTTCTCAAGTTTCTGCTGGACAACGGCTTTATTAACTCGTTGTTTATACGCGATGAGTCTCGTTTCGGCTATTATGCCGTTTTCAGGTGATCCTGCAATATTAATGATGGTAAAATTTCTTGTATGCAGTTGCAGAAGTATAAGCCGGATGGTTGACGTCTACGTTGGTGAATATTTGCCCTACGTTTTAGACGCCGCGCGGGATTAGCCGAGCGGTCTTAGGCGCTGCAGTCATGGTCTGTGCGGCTGGTCCTGGTGGAGGTTCGAGTCCTCCCTCGGAGATGGGTGTATGTTTGTCCTAAGGATAATTTAGGTTAAGTAGAGTGTACGCTTAGGGACTGATGGCCTCAGCAGTTAAGTCCCACAAGATTTCACACACATTTGAACAATTTTTTTTTTTTTTTTTTTTTTTTAGACGTTACACACACAAGACTTGCATCACCTCGGTTCCGAGAGTTCCGGAACATGTACAGAAAATTGGAACAGAAATCAACATAAACATCATTTCCGCCATTTTTATTGCTCATGAAAACACACATTGCATGTTGCACCACCATATAGCGAGACCTTCAGAGGTGGTGGTCCAGATTGCTGTACACACCGGTACCTCTAATACCCAGCAGCACGTCCTCTTGCATTGATGCATGCCAGTATTCGTCGTGGCATACTATCCACAAGTTCATCAAGGCACTATTGGTCCAGATTGTCCCACTCCTCAACGGCGATTCGGCGCAGATCCCTCAGAGTGGTTGGTGGGTCACGTCGTCCATAAACAGCCCTTTGAGATCTATCCCAGGCACGTTCGATAGGGTTCATGTCTGGAGAACATGCTGGTCACTCTAGTGACTACAGAATCAACTGGTACCTAGCAGTGTAGAACAGTGTACAGAGACGTGAACGATGGGAGCGCGAATTGTCGTCCATGAAGACGAATGCCTCACCAATATGCTGCCGATATGGTTGGACTATCGGTCGGAGGATGACATTCACGTGTCGTACAGCCGTCACGGCGCCTTCCATGACCACCAGCGGCGTACGTCGGCCCCACATAATGGCACCCCAAAACAGCACCGAACCTCCCCCTTGCTGCACTCGCTGCACGCCTCCAAACACGTCTCGGACGATTGTCTGGTTAAAGGCATATGCGATACTCATCGATGAAGAGAACGTGATGCCAAACCTGATCGGTCCATTCGGCATGTTGTTGGACCCACCTGTACCGAGCTGCATGGTGTCGTGGTTGCAAAGATGGGCCTCGCCATGAACGTCGGCAGTGAAGCTGCGCATCATGCAAGCTATTTCGCACAGTTTGAGTCTTAACACGACGTCCTGTGGCTGCACGAAAAGTATTATTCAACATGGTGTCGTTGCTGTCACAGTTCCTCCGAGCCATAATCCGTACGTAGCGGTCATCGACTGTAGCAGTAGCCCTTGGGCGGCCTGAGCGAGGCATGTCATCGACAGTTCCTATCTCTCTGTAACTTCTCGTGTCCGAACAACATCGCTTTGGTTCACTCCGAGACGCCTGGACACTTCCCTTGTTGAGAGCCCTTCCTGGCACATAGTAACAGTAGGGACGCGATCGAACCGCGGTACTGACCGTCTAGCCATGGTTGAACTACAGACAACGCGAGCCGTGTACCTCCTTCCTGGTGGAATGACCGGAACTGATCGGCTATCGGACCCCCCCCCCCCCCCGTCTAATAGGCGCTGCTCATACGTGGTTGTTTACATCTTTGTACGGTATAATTGCGTAGGCGTCCGCGGCCAGAGTCAGTCGACATAAAAGTTTTCTGGGTTTGGTACCGCGTCATGATGTAAAAACTACTGCTGCTATAGAAAAGCCAACGTTTCGGCCACGATTGCAGCGGCCTTCTACTGGGTCTAAGACCGCTGCAATCGTGGCCGAAACGTTGGCTTTTCTATAGCAGCAGTAGTTTTTACATTATGAGGCAGTACCAAACCCAGAAAACTTTTAGATCTTTGGGCGGGTTAAGTGACATCCCTGAACGGTCAAAGGACTGTGTTTGTGATTCAATATCCACAGTCAACGTCTACCTTCAGGAGCCTTGGTAACCGGGGTGATGCTGAACTTTTTTTGATGTGTGTAGTATAGCGTCCTGGATTGCTTCGCTGAGATTATTTCTCAGTTCTTGTGCTGTAGGAATTCGCAAGAAATATACGTATGCTGCTCGCTTTTGTATGTGCACCTACCTACATTCGTTTGACAGGAAAACTTACTCCACTGATGCAAATATTTGTACAATGATTTTCCGTAAATGTAAACTCGCCACGACAGCGACTTGAGTATCGTTCCTAAAGAGCGAGTAGCACCTCGAGCCCGTGGTGAGAGCCCTGCAGCTGACTAAGTTGCGTAGCTGGTGCCGTGGACCATCTCCCTGCGAGCAGGCAGCTCAGCAGAGGGTCGGCAGTCGATCGATTCTCCGCTGCGACCCTCCACAAAGCGGCCGGCTTTGCACCTCCCGAGAGGCAGTCTTTTGCCTCCTTCCCCCCCCCCCCCCCCCCCCCCGCCTCTCTCCCCCCCCCCCCCCCCCCCGGCAGGTGTAGTTTCTTTGCAGAGGCTGCCACGTCGTTTCCCTCGCTAGACGTTTTTCTTTTTACTGCGACCTCGATTATTTTTCCACAGTGTGCGCCCGCGAAGAGTGGACGGTGTTCGATTAACGCACTCTTGCTGTTGCTTGCGAACCATTGCCGTAACGATTGCATGGCACTCGGGGCACGTGCAGTGGACACCGTTTCTATGATGGAAACGTAAAAGGGGAAGGACGCGGGGATCCTCCGCTAGAAACTTGATGTTGTCATCCCAGCACACAGGTCTCAAGTTAATTGAGTCTTGCTGTGAGGTTTTAACGGAACAGCTAATAAACTGGCTAGGGTTCACTATTACTGAAATTATAAATCTAGAACTTTTTTGGGGTGCCATAGACTTTTATTCTGCACATTACATCAGACAAAGCCGAAAACTAATCACCGTAATTGAAATAAACGTACGCCTACAATATAAGCACGTTAAACCATTAATCATTCTTATTATTCACAATTACACTCTAGCACAAAAATAAATAATAAAAAATAAACGACTCATCACGAAGGAATTATCAGAATGGGACGGAAATCGGTAGATGTGATTTACATGTACAGACATACAAATGATTACAATTACACAAAAACTGGACCATTTATTCAAGACAAAGAGCATCACAAATAGAGCAAGTCAGTAATGCGTTGCTGTTGGGTTGTTTTTGGGGGAGGAGACCAGACAGCGAGGTCATCTGTCTCATCGGATGCGGGAAGGACGGGGAAGGAAGTCGGCCGTGGCCTTTCAAAGGAACCATCCCGGCATTTGCCTGGTGCGATTTAGGGAAATCACGGAAAACCTCAATCAGGATGGACGGACGCGGGGTTGAACCGCCGTCCTCCCGATTGCGAGCCCAGTATGCTAGCCACTGAGGCCACCTAGCTCGGTACAATGCGTTGTTTTACCCCTGTAAGCAAGCAGTTAATCGGCTTAGCATTGGTGGATAGAGTTATTGGACGTCCTCTTGAGGGATATCGTGCCCATTCTGTCCAACTGACGTGTTATTGTGGGTTGTGGGTTGTTTGTGGGAGGAGACCAGACAGCGAGGTCATCGGTCTCATCAGATGAGCGAAGGACGGGGAAGGAAGTCGGCCGTGCCCTTTCAAAGGAACCATCCCGGCATCTGCCTGGTGCGATTTAGGGAAATCACGGTAAACCTAAATCAGGATGGACGGATGCGGGGTTGAACCGTCGTCCTTCCGAATGCGAGCCCAGTGTGCTAGCCACTGAGCCACCTAGCTCGGTACAATGCGTTGTTTTACTCCTGTAACCAAGCAGTTAATCGGCTTGGCATTGGTGGATAGAGTTATTGGACGTCCTCCTAAGGGATATCGTGCCACATTCTGTCCAACTGACGTGTTATTGTGGATTGTGGGTTGTTTGTGAGAGGAGACCAGACAGCGAGGTCATCGGTCTCATCAGATGAGCGAAGGACGGGGAAGGAAGTTAGCCGTGCCCTTTCAGAGGAACCATCCCGGCATTTGCCTGGTGCGATTTAGGGAAATCACGGAAAACCTAAATCAGGATGGACGGACGCGGGGTTGAACCGTCGTCCTCCCGATTGCGAGCCCGGTGTGCTAGCCACTGAGCCACCTAGCTCGGTACAATGCGTTGTTTTACCCCTGTAAGCAAGCAGTTAATCGGCTTGGCATTGGTGGATAGAGTTATTGGACGTCCTCCTGAGGGATATCGTGCCACATTCTGTCCAACTGACGTGTTATTGTGGGTTGTGGGTTGTTTGTGGGAGGAGACCAGACAGCGAGGTCATCGGTCTCATCGGATGAGGGAAGGACGGGGAAGGAAGTCGGCCGTGCCCTTTCAAAGGAACCATCCCGGCATTTGCCTGGTGCGATTTAGGGAAATCACGGAAAACCTAAATCAGGATGGACGGACGCGGGGTTGAACCGTCGTCCTCCCGAATGCGAGCCCAGTGTGCTAGCCACTGAGCCACCTAGCTCGGTACAATGCGTTGTTTTACCCCTGTAAGCAAGCAGTTAATCGGCTTGGCATTGGTGGATAGAGTTATTGGACGTCCTCCTAAGGGATATCGTGCCACATTCTGTCCAACTGACGTGTTATTGTTGGTTGTGGGTTGTTTGTGGGAGGAGACCAGACAGCGAAGTCATCGGTCTCATCGGATGAGGGAAGGACGGGGAAGGAAGTCGGCCGTGCCCTTTCAAAGGAACCATGCCGGCATTTGCCCGGAGCGATTTAGGGAAATCACGGTAAACCTAAATCAGGATGGTCGGACGCGGGATTGAACCGTCGTCCTTCCGAATGCGAGTCCAGTTTGCTAGCCACTGCGCCACCTCGCTCGGTAACTGACGTGTTAAATTGGCAAAATCCCGAGATGGCTCTGAGCACTATGGGACTTAACTTCTGAGGTCATCAGTCCCCTAGAACGTAGAACTACTTAAACCTAACTAACCTAAGGACATCACACACATCCATGCCCGAGGCAGGATTCTAACCTGCGACCGTAGCGGTCGCGCGGTTCCAGACTGTAGCGCCTAGAACCGTTCGGCCACCCTGACCGGCGATCCCGAGATGGTTGGAGGGCCCTGCCCATAACAGGGGAACAGCCCCGTAACACCCTTACTGCAGGACGGGGACAAGCTGGCGGCGGCTCCATTTGCTCTGGGGAACATTCATGCGGGCACCCTCGGGTCCAGTGGAGCTCGTGCAATGCACCATGACGACCAAGGAGTGCCGTACACTGGCTGCAGTGTGCGCCACACTGCCACCACCCTGCCATCACCTCCTACCAACAGAAATCGGAACTCACTGACCAGGCCACGGTATTCCAGTCGTCTAGGGTTTAATTGATTCGGTCACGAGCCCAGGAGAGGCCCCTGCAGGCGACGTCGTGCTGTTGGCAAACGCACTCGCGTCGGTTTTCTGGTGCCATAGCCCATAAACACCAAACTTCGCCGCATTCTCCTAACGGATACGTTTGTCACACGTGCCACATCGATCTCCACGGTTATTTTAAGCACTGTTACTTGCAAATGCCGCTCCTCTCGGTCGTTAAGTGAAGGCCGTCGCCCACAGCGTTGTCCTACACTCATGCTCATAAATTAAGGATAATGCTGATACATGGTGAAACAACGCTCTGGTGGGCGGTTTGCGGGTTTAAATCACCTCGGGGTATTTGACCTGCGGTCGTCGCACGGTGTCGCTGGCAGCAGTCCACATACGCAGAGGTGTGTTGGAGCATGTCAGATTACGGTGCAGCGAGTAAGTGTGTAGACGTTTTCAGACGTGCTAATGGTGACTATCTGTTGAAAATTGTTCAAAGAACACACATTGATGACGTTATGAGGGGTAGAACACTAGGGCGACTAGAGGCAGGTCAAACACAGCAGGTCGTAGCACGGGCCCTCCGTGTGCCACAAAGTGTGATCTCAGGATTATGGTAACGATTCCAGCAGACAGGAAACGTGTCCAGGCGCTACAGTACGGGACGTCCACAGTGTACGACACCACAAGAAGACCGATATTTCACCATCAGTGCCCGCAGACGGCCACGGAGTACTGCAGGTAACCCTGCTCGGGACCTTACAGCAGCCACTGGAACAGTGGTCTCCAGACACACAGTCTACAGACGACTGAACAGACATGGTTTGTTAGCCCGGAGAACTGCAAGGTGCATTCCACTGACTCCTGGTCACAGGACAGCCGGTAAAGCCTGGTGTCAAGAACACAGTACATGGTCATCGAAACAGTGGTCCCAGGTTATGTTCACAGACGAGTCCAGGTATAGTCTGAACAGTGATTCTCGCCGGGTTTTCATCTGGCGTGAACCAGGAACCAATTATCAACCCCTTAATGTCCTTGAAAGGAACCTGTACGGAGGTCGTGGTTTTATGGGGTGGGGTGGGATTATGATTGGTGCACGTACAGCCCTGCATGTCTTTGACAGAGGAACTGTAACAGGTCAGCTGTATCGGGACTTCATTTTTCTCCAGTACGTCCGCCTTTTCAGGGATGCAGTGGGTCCCACCTTCCTCCTGATGGATGATAACGCACGACCCCACCGAGCTGCCATCGTGGAGGAATACCTTGAAACAGAAGATATCAGGCGAATGGAGTGGCCTGCCTGTTCTCCAGACCTAGGCCCCATCGAGCACGTCTGGAATGCTCTCGGTCGATGTATCGCTGCACGTCTTCAAACCCCCAGGACACTTCAGGAGCTCCGACAGGCACTGGTGCAAAGTGGGAGACTATACCGCAGCAGCTGCTCGACCACCTGATCCAGTGTATGCCAACCCGTTGTGCGGCCTCTGTACTTGTGCATGGTGATCATATCCCATATTGATGTCGGGGTACATGCACAGGGAACAGTGGCGTTTTGTAGCACATGTGTTTCGGAACGGTTTTCTCAATTTATCACCAATACCGTGGACTTGCAGATCGGTGTCGTGTGTGTTCCCTATTTGCGTATGCTATTAGCGCCTGTTTTGTGTAGTGCCACGTTGTGTGGCACCACATTCTGCAATTATCCTTAATTTACGAGCATGAGCGTAGGTGAGCGATATTGCCTGGAATTTGCTAGGTCGGCCCACTCTTGATACTGCAGATCGAAGAATATTGAGTTCCCTAACGATTTCCGAAATGGAATGCCCGGCGCGTCTATCTCCAACTAACATTCCATGTTCAGAGCCTGTTAATTTCCGTCGTGCGGCTATAATGACGTCAGACACCTTTCCACGTGAATCACCTGAGCACAAACGACAGCTCCGCCAAAGCACTGCCCTTTTATACCTCGTGTACGCGATACTACCGCCATCTGTATATGTGTACATCGCTATCCCACAACTTTTGTCGCCTCAGCCTATAAACACGAGCTCAGTGAAGTTATGTTGTCCAGTCACATAAGAGAATTGGGTAGTAAATCCTGGGGAGGTGCAGTCTGTCTCCAAAATGAACATCGAGCAGCGCTCGTAGTGAAGGATTTCGCCTTTCTAGGAAGAACGGTATAACTACAGAATCAACTGGTACCTAGCAGTGTAGAACAGTGTACAGAGATTTACGTCGATTCTATCCATAAGTGTTTCTTGTATTAGTGCTATTAGTAACGCATTTCTGTATTCCATACAGCGTAAAAAATAGATACCACTGGCCATGTCTGCACACTAACTCACCAGTGATTCATAAGGCGAGCTGAGGAAGGGTCGGTGTAACTTTGTAAAGACGTACTGCGGTAGAGAGAGTGGGGAATCATTCGCTCGCTCTTCAAACTACAGACCTATAAAGAAAGTAAATGCATGACCACAATCCGGCGATCTACCTTCTCTCAGACTTCTACCCTCCACTCCTACCTCCCACCGTGTTACATTCCCAAAGCACAATTTACCCCTTAATACGGCTCTACTGTATTTGCATGTGATACACAGATTTAATATCTGTTCTTCATCCACTTTATTTAACAATATACGTTTGTCTTATACCTTTAAAACACTACTTTTTTATAATCTGAGAATTTTCCACTCCCTGCAACGCGGAAGATATTAGTCCTAGAGAAAAATAAAGACAACCTTTTCTTGTGGAAAATTCAATGCAGTTTAATTTTGTGCTGGGAAACATTTTCGCTAAAAGCCGAGGTCCTTCGACTTATTCAAGAAAAACGTAAAGAAATTGATCTTTAAACGCTGGCCGCCGTGGCCGAAGAGTTCTAGGCGCTTCAGTCCGAAACCGCGCAGCTACTACGGTCGCAGGTTCGAATCCTGCCTCGGGCATGGATGTCTGTGATGTCCTTAGGTTAGTTAGGTATAAGTAGTTCTAATTCTAGGGGACTGAGGACCTCAGATGTTAATTCTCATGGTAATTAGAGCCATTTCAACCATTGAATCTTTAAATCCTCCCCCCCCCCCCCTGCCACCACCACTGCGTTCACATAACACAGGTCAGGATTGTTATTATGTTGTTCCTGATTTCCCCTTCCCTCAACCACCTACTATGCAAAAAAATGTGAATACACGAAATGTTTCCCCTAATTTTCCTTCGTTCACTGGACTGCTAGACCAGAGTTGAAGACAAGTCAGTGCTAGTCAACAATGAACTAGTCCCCCGTCTTCATACTAAACTTAAGTAATGTTAAGTTTCTATTAATACATTATTGTAAGCTGCTGCTAATTTGTGTTGCCATCAATGCCGCAAGTGCTGCATAACTCTACATGGCCCTGTGACGAGGCTGTGTAGTTGCTGCGTGCGTGTTAGCGTTCTCAAAACAGCAGCTGCTTTCGGTGCTAGGGGGTTCTCATCCTGCGACATTTATGTGTTTGACACCAGGTAGATTTGCAGTGGGATTTTGAAACATATACTGTGTTCAGACATTTCAACTTATATAGAAGAAAACCATTTATTGGCAAATAGTCAGCACGGATTCAGAAAATATTGTTCTTATGAAACAGTACTAGCTCTTATTCACACGAACTAATGTGTGCTATGGACAGGAAACATTTTCGCTAAAAGCCGAGGTCCTTCGACTTATTCAAGAAAAACGTAAAGAAATTGATCTTTAAACGCTGGCCGCCGTGGCCGAAGAGTTCTAGGCGCTTCAGTCCGAAACCGCGCAGCTACTACGGTCGCAGGTTCGAATCCTGCCTCGGGCATGGATGTCTGTGATGTCCTTAGGTTAGTTAGGTATAAGTAGTTCTAATTCTAGGGGACTGAGGACCTCAGATGTTAATTCTCATGGTAATTAGAGCCATTTCAACCATTGAATCTTTAAATCCTCCCCCCCCCCCCCTGCCACCATCACTGCGTTCACATAACACAGGTCAGGATTGTTATTATGTTGTTCCTGATTTCCCCTTCCCTCAACCACCTACTATGCAAAAAAATGTGAATACACGAAATGTTTCCCCTAATTTTCCTTCGTTCACTGGACTGCTAGACCAGAGTTGAAGACAAGTCAGTGCTAGTCAACAATGAACTAGTCCCCCGTCTTCATACTAAACTTAAGTAATGTTAAGTTTCTATTAATACATTATTGTAAGCTGCTGCTAATTTGTGTTGCCATCAATGCCGCAAGTGCTGCATAACTCTACATGGCCCTGTGACGAGGCTGTGTAGTTGCTGCGTGCGTGTTAGCGTTCTCAAAACAGCAGCTGCTTTCGGTGCTAGGGGGTTCTCATCCTGCGACATTTATGTGTTTGACACCAGGTAGATTTGCAGTGGGATTTTGAAACATATACTGTGTTCAGACATTTAAACTTATATAGAAGAAAACCATTTATTGGCAAATAGTCAGCACGGATTCAGAAAATATTGTTCTTATGAAACAGTACTAGCTCTTATTCACACGAACTAATGTGTGCTATGGACAGGAAATCTCTAATTGACTTCATATTTCTAGATTTCCAGATGGCTTTTGACACTTTCCTCGCGAGCGACTTCTGGTCAAATTGTACGTCTACAGAGGAAGTATCGCCTCAGCTCGTGATTTCCCGTCACAAAGGTCACAGTTGCAGTAATCGATTGAAAATTATCGAGTAAAACATAAGTGATACCTGGCATTCCCCAACGAAGTGTCACAGGCCCTCTGCTGTTCCTAATCCATATAAACGAATCAGGAGACAATATGAGCAGCCCTCTCAGATTGTTTGCAGATGATGATGTCATTTACCGTCTAATAAAGTCACCACAAGATCAAAGCCAATTGTAATATAATGTAGACGAGACATTTGTATGGTTTAAAAAAATGGATTAAAAACAGTATTGACAGAAGTAAAGTATCTACTCACAATGGTTACAGGTTTCAGTCAGAATGTGAGCATCTTCAGAACATTTATACCATGTTGGTAGGTGGTGGTGGTGAATGGAGTTGCTATCCTGAGTCGACGAACGTCTGCTGCTCCAGTTTACGCATAAATTTTCCGAAGATGGTCACATTCTGACCGAAATCGGTGCCCATTGTACACAAATATATTATTGCGCTCAAAACTGCTTTCAGTCCATTTTTAAAGTGTTTTAGGCAGTCCGCTATTTTTCTTCATGAGAAATGTTTTCAAAAGTTGAATATTTGTATGGTCCGAAAAGTGGCAGTTGACCCTAAATAATGAAATGTGTGAGTCATCCACATGAGTACCAAAAGGAATTCGTTAAATTTCGGTTCCACGATAAATCACGCAAATCTAAAGGCTGCCAATTCAGCTTTACCTAGGAATTACAATTACGAACAACTTAAACTGGAACGACCAAATGGATAACGTTGTTGGTAAGGCAAACCAAAGATTGCCTTTTATTGACAGAATACTCAGAAGATAGAATAGATCTACTAAAGATACTTCCTACATTTCGCTTGTTCGTCCCCTGCTAGAGTATCGAAGTGCGCTATGGGATCCTTATCAGATAGAATTGACGGAGGACGTCGAAAAAGTCCAAAGAAGGGTAGCTCCTCTTGTTCTACGGCCAAATAGGGAAGAGAGTGTCACGGATATGATACACGAATTGGAAGGCAATCATTAAAATAAAGGCTTTTTCGTTGCGGCAAGATCTTTTAACGAAATTTCAAACTCCTCCGAATGCAGAAGTATTTCGTTGACACCCACTTACATAGGGAGAAATGATCACGGCAATAAAATAGGGGAGATCAGAGCTCGCAAGCTGCTACAGGGCGAAAAAGTACGAAAATAGTGAGAAGGTGGTTCGATGAACCCTCTACCAGGCACTTAAGCGGGAATTGCATAGCAGTCATGTTGCAAAATGGTTGAAATGGCTCTAAGCACTATGGGACTTAACATCTGTGGTCATCAGTCCCCTAGACTTAGAACTACTTAAACCTAACTAACCTAAGGACATCACACACATCCACGCCCGAGGCAGGATTCGAACCTGCGACCGTAGCAGCAGCGCGGTTCCGGACTGAAACGCCTAGAACCGCTCGGCCACAGCGGCCGGCAGTCATGTAGCAGAAAAGTATTTGATGTATAGAACAATTTTTGTTTTTTGTGCACACGTAATATGTTCAGCTTGTTGTTGTTGTTGTTGTGGTCTTCAGTCCTGAGACAGGTTTGATGCAGATCTCCATGCTACTCTATCCTATGCAAGCTTCTTCATCTCCCAGTACCTACTGCAACCTACATCCTTCTGAATCTGCTTGGTGTATTCATCTCTTGGTCTCACTCAACGATTTTTACCCTCCACGCTGCCCTCCAATCCTAAATTGGTGATCCCTCGATGCCTCAGAACACGTCCTAGCAACCGATCCCTTCTTCTAGTCAAGTTGTGCCACGAACTTCTCTTCTCCCCAATCCTATTCAACACCTCCTCATTAGTTATGTGATCTACCCATCTAATCTTCAGCATTCTTCTGTAGCACCACATTTCGAAAGCTTCAATTCTCTTCTTGTCTAAACTAATTATCGTCCATGTTTCACTTCCGCACATGGCTACACTCCATACAAATACTATCAGAAACGACTTCCTGACATTAAAATCTATACTCAATGTTAACAAATTTCTCTTCTTCAGAAACGCTTTCGTTCCCATTGCCAGTCTACAATTTATATCCACTCTGCTTCGACCATCATCAGTTATTTTGCTCCCCAAATAGCAAACTCCTTTACTACTTTAAGTGTCTCATTTCCTAATCTGATTCCCTCAGCATCACCCGACTTAATTCGACTACATTCCATTATCCTCGTTTTGCTTTTGTTGATGTTCATCTTATATCCTCCTTTCAAGACACTATCCATTCCGTTCAACTGCTCTTCCGAGTGCTTTGCTGTCTCTGACAGAATTACAATGTCATCGGCGAAGCTCAAAGTTTTTACCTCTTCTCCATGGATTTTAATTCCTACTCCGAATTTTTCTTTTGTTTCCTTCACTGCTTGGTCAATATACAAATTGAATAACATCGGGGAAAGGCTACAACTCTGTCTCACTCCCTTCCCAACCACTGCTTCCCTTTCATGCCCCTCAACTCCTATAACTGCCACTTGGTTTCTATACAAATTGTAAATAGCCCTTCGCTCCCTATATTTTACCCCTGCCACCTTCAGAATTTTGTATGTTTCCTTTACTTTTTGTTTTCTGTGTGATTTAATTTGAAGTTCGAAGAATGGATTGTCAGATGAATTATGGAAAACAGTAAAAATAGAAGAAAGGAGTTGCAGCGGGTTAAATTATGAAAAATCTTCATTCTCTGTGCGAGTAAATGTTACAAAACAAGTTACAGCACACGAAAACAGCTACATGTCTGCTTAGTACATTTTAATTATACCGTTCCACCATTTTTTTTTTCTCGGTAGGCAGAGCTGTGCTTATTACAAGTTAAGAACACAATATTTCATTTCACGATAAAACAAGGGCCAACGGGTCCGGAACACAGATTCGCGGTCTTGCATACGACAGACCCCCCCAACCTCCACCGCCCGCCGGCAAACAACACGAGTGCGGGAGAGCAGTTTCCGCGCCAGCGCCCATTCCGGATGCCTGCTGCAACTTGGCGCGCACGTGGGAGTTTGCAATCCGAGCTTTTCCCAAGTGTCTGCTTCCGAAACGGAAGACTAATTAGGGAAGCAATTAAAACGTGGCCGGTGCCCCGTGCGTGGGAAGCAGCGTCGCTTATAGCTGCGATTTCCGCTCGTCAGCGCTTCAAGCTGACGGCCCGTTTGCGCGAGATTACGCAGATGCGGAGTGGGGCTCATTACGCATGTGGCGGGCGCTAGCTGCGCGTTTGCAAACTTGTGTGTCAGCCGACGGATTACACGGCACGCCCTTCCGCGACGCAGAGGACAGAAGTGGGTGACGCGGCAGCAAGGGCGCTGCGCTTTTTACCAGGAGAACGGTAGTCCATTAGCGTCATCTTCATTAATAAAGTATTTCATTTAGTTCATTCAAACCCGCCTCGACCATACACAGAGTATTTTACGCTCTCACCGACCATTTCGACGGACGTTAAGTCAAAGACCGATGATCATATTTGTTAAACAATATATGCTTTTTAATGCATATTTTGTCACTAACGAAAATATGGACCTATAACGGAACTTGGCATCGTGCCACACTTATTTATTTGTAAAAATATACTCCATGGTGATTTCCTGACAGTTCACTCTACTTAATAATATCTCTGAGTGCTGCCACACACACTGTTTACTTTTCCCATTTAGTTTATCTTCCGTTATTTAGATTATTCATCTGTAATATAGTCTAACAGTTTTTTCTAATTGTGGTCAAACATTCTTCGAACTATATGTTAAAAAAATGTTCAAATGTGTTTAAATTCCTAAGGGGCCAAACAGCTGAGGTCATCGGTCCCTAGACTTACACACTACTTAAACTAACTTATGCTAAGAACAACACACACGCCCATTCCCGACAGAGGACACGAACCTCCGGCGGGAGGGGCCGTGCAATCCGTGACACGGCGCCTCAAACCGCACGGCCACTCCGCGCGGCGAACTGTGTGTTACTTGGCATTGGTGCAACATGGAAAAGGTACTTTGTCCTTAAGTTTTGCACACCATTGTATATACAGGGCTATTACAAATGATTGAAGCGATTTCATAAATTCACTGTAGCTCCATTCATTGACATATGGTCACGACACACTACAGATACGTAGAAAAACTCATAAAGTTTTGTTCGGCTAAAGCCGCACTTCAGGTTTCTGCCACCAGAGCGCTCGAGAGCGCAGTGAGACAAAATGGCGACAGGAGCCGAGAAAGCGTACGTCGTGCTTGAAATGCACTCACATCAGTCAGTCATAACAGTGCAACGACACTTCAGGACGAAGTTCAACAAAGCTCCACCAACTGCTAACTCCATTCGGCGATGGTATGCGCAGTTTAAAGCTTCTGGATGCCTCTGTAAGGGGAAATCAACGGGTCGGCCTGCAGTGAGCGAAGAAACGGTTGAACGCGTGCGGGCAAGTTTCACGCGTAGCCCGCGGAAGTCGACGAATAAAGCAAGCAGGGAGCTAAACGTACCACAGCCGACGGTTTGGAAAATCTTACGGAAAAGGCTAAAGCAGAAGCCTTACCGTTTACAATTGCTACAAGCCCTGACACCCGATGACAAAGTCAAACGCTTTGAATTTTCGGCGCGGTTGCAACAGCTCATGGAAGAGGATGCGTTCAGTGCGAAACTTGTTCTCAGGGATGAAGCAACATTTTTTCTTAATGGTGAAGTGAACAGACACAATGTGCGAATCTGGGCGGTAGAGAATCCTCACGCATTCGTGAGGCAAATTCGCAATTCACCAAAAGTTAACGTGTTTTGTGCAATCTCACGGTTTAAAGTTAATGACGCCTTTTTCTTATGCGAAAAAAAACGTTACAGGACACGTGTATCTGGACATGCTGGAAAATTGGCTCATGCCACAACTGGAGACCGACAGCGCCGACTTCATCTTTCAACAGGATGGTGCTCCACCGCACTTCCATCATGATGTTCGGCATTTCTTAAACAGGAGATTGGAAAACCGATGGATCGTTCGTGGTGGAGATCATGATCAGCAATTCATGTCATGGCCTCCACGCTTTCCCGACTTAACCCCATGCGATTTCTTTCTGTGGGGTCATGTGAAAGATTCAGTGTTTAAACCTCCTCTACCAAGAAACGTGCCAGAACTGCGAGCTCGCATCAATGATGCTTTCGAACTCATTGATGGGGACATGCTGCGCCGAGTGTGGGAGGAACTTGATTATCGGCTTGATGTCTGCCGAATCACTAAAGGGGCACATATCGAACATTTGTGAATGCCTAAAAAAACTTTTTGAGTTTTTGTATGTGTGTGCAAAGCATTGTGAAAATATTTCAAATGATAAGGTTATTGTAGAGCTGTGAAATCGCTTCAATCATTCGTAATAACCCTGTATACACAGGGTGCCCCTACCTAGGGGTTTTATGCAACCCGCAACACTTTCGAAAGCCACGCATGAGATTTTCATATTCTCTCACTCGCTACATGCAAGAAAAAAGGGGGGGGGGAACTTTTTTATGGGAAATTCAACGTAATTAAATTTTGTATTGGGGCATGTTTCCGCTGGAGGCCACAGTTTTGGAGTTATTCAAGAAAAACGCGTTTGAAGGTCACTTTTCTACGTTTTTCTTGAACAATTCGAGGTCTACAACCTCTAGCGAAAACGTATCCCACTTTTCCTACAAAAAGGCCCTGTTAATTTTTTTCTGTAGGACTAATGGTTTGCACATGGTAAGCGAGAGAATATGACGATCTCGCGCGTGGTATTTGAAAAAGTTGGGCTTGCATAAAGCCCATACGTAAGGGCAGCTGAATATACCCTATATATATGGGCATTTTCTCTGGTGTTTCGGCAGACATTTGAACTTTTTGTTTTGCAGAATGTAGCTGTACTCAGCCCAAATACATACTGCTAATCAAATCTTTTATGCAGCGACCAGGATGCAACAGCACTCGTCAGTCGCTGATGGAGTACTGGTTATTCTTCATGTTTTACTTTTTCCTGTTAATACATACTGAGACAACAAATACCGCGCTAGACTAATATAGGACCGCTCTGTTGAATGGGAACATAAAATACAGTTTTAAAAAACATGTTGTTTCTAATGGTAAACAAACGGACGCTTTCCGTCGAAACTGACCGTCACATGAGAGATGTAATGAGTAGTATTTGTTCGAGCTGATTTCTTTAGTACGTAGCAAGAAATAAACTGCAAATACCTGCTGAAACACCACAGAGAGTGGGCCGTTCTTGCTACGTACTAAAGAAATCAGCTCGAACAAATACTACTCATTACATCTCTCATGTGACGGTCAGTTTCGACGGAAAGCGTATATATATGGAAATGCTGGAATTCAATATGGTATTGGCCCATCCTTAGCCCTGATGACAGCTTCCAATCTCGCAGGCATACGTTCAATCAGGAGCTGGAGGGATTCTTGGGGAACGGCACCCCATCCTTCACGGAGTGCTGAACTGAGGAGACGTTTCGATGTCGGTCGGTGAGGCCTGGCACGAAGACGGCGCTCCAAAACATCCCAAAGGTGTTCTATAGGATTCGAGTCAGGACTCTGTGCAGGCCAGTCCATTACAGGGATGTTATTGTCGTGTAACCCCTCCGCCACAAGTCGTGTATTATGAACAGGTACTCGATAGTGTTGAAAGATGCAAACGCCATTCCCGAATTGCTCTTCGACAGTGGGAAGCAAGAAGGTGCTTAAAACAACAATGTAGGCCTGTGCTGTGCTAGTGCCACGCAAAACAACAAGGGATGTAATTCCCCTCCATGAACTACACGACCACACCGTAACACCACCGCCTCCCCATTTTACTGTTGGCATCACACGCGCTGGCAGATGACGTTCATTGGGCATTCACCATACCCCCACCCTGCCGTCGGATCGCCACATGTACCGCGATGCGTCACTCCACACAACGTTTTTTCACTGTTCAATCGTCCAATGTTCACGCTCCTTACACCAAGCGAGGCGTCGTTTGGCATTTACCGGCGTGATGTGTGGCTTATTAGCAGTCGCTCGACCACGAAATCCAAGTTTTCTCACCTCCCGCATAACCATAGTGCTCTCAGTGGACCCTGATGCAGTTTGGAGTTCCTGTGTGATGGTCTGGATAGATGTCTGCTTATTACACGCTACGACCCTCTTCAAGTGTCGGCGGTCTCTGTCAGTCAACAGACGAGGTCGGCCTGTACGCTTTAGTACTGTACGTGTCCCTTCACGTTCCCACTTCACTATCACATCGGAAACAGTGGACCTATGGATGTTTAGGAGTGAGGAAATCTCGTGTACAGACGTATGATACAAGTGACACCCAATCACCTGACCACGTTCGAAGTTTGTGAGTTCCGCGGAGCGTCCCATTCTTCTCTCTCACGATGTCTAATGACTACTGAGGTCGCTGATATGGAGTACCGGGCAGTAGGTGGCAGCACAATGCATCTGATACGAAAAACGTATGTACTTGGGGGAGTCCGGATACTTTTGTGTGTGTGTGGTGTGTGTGTGTGTGTGTGTGTGTGTGTGTGTGTGTGATACAGAAAGAGAAAGAGAGAGAGCAACTACTCTGAATTCTGTTTTATATGTAATGTAAACGATATCACAATTTTAACAGAGAACGATATTAACCTGCAAAAAGAGATTTACATTCTAAACGAAATACACGAATACCATAATCCACTAAGAAAACTAAAACACTAGCTTTTATAGCAAGAGACTCAACATGAACTATCTGAAATGCGGTATTATATCGAGTATGACAACGATGTAGACATGAACGTTGCAAAATCTGGAGACATGTGTGGAACAATAAACAAGTATTTTAGGAACGAGGCACCAAAATAACTGGAATGAGTTTTTATTAAGCACTGACCGCCCCCACACATCGCTCCGGCAGCGTGCCGCTGGTCATTTACAAGCGATAAAATAATATGTTCCAGGCAGTTGGATTTCTTAGGGCTGTGAGTAGAAAGATTAAGAAACAGCAATGTTATAAAGAAAGTAAACATTTTTAACGCAAGTAACAAAACTGAAGGTAGCAGAGAAAATTAAAAGAACATCTCGACATATTGAAATTGCCATAAACTACCTTCAAAATGCAAAACTTATATTCGAGTTTGACTGCATGACTTAAATAATTTTATGTTTAGTACGAGTATAGGCTGAAAGCCTATTTTCTGTATAGAATGCGGATTCTATGTGCACGCAGATAATGTTTATAAGATTTTTATTGAGCCAGGTTGACATTAAGCAGATAGTCCTAGCAATATAAAAATATTACCAGAATACTGCCAAACTCAAGACTGATCGTCATATACGTCAAACGACAGCATTTGATGAATCGCATCAGGAATCAGATATTTCTCTAGCCGACGTGTATGAAAGTAATCGATGTTTCCATGATGGTCTTTTAATTAATTTATATTAATTAAGATATGGTACGGTGTGCGAAACTGCAGCCTGAATCGAGGTATGACCACTTTCTTCGACTGAGATAAAATGGTTCTACTACTTCAATGGGCTGTTTGTAAGAAGTGATTAAAATCAAGTGATGCAGTGTTTTTGTACCAGGTTTAATGGAGTTGGATGAGGGAAGCTATACCCCACAAAACCTTTTACCTCATTGTGAATTAATGGCGAATCTGATATCAATGAATGTTAGCAACGATGGACGCAATGTCTGCAGAGAAAATCAAAGGCGACAAATTGAATCAGATACTGGCAAATGACTGAATAAATAAATTTGAAATGATTGATACGAAAAAAACAGTACATTTTAAGTAATCTCATATTGTTGTAAAAGTGTATGCGCTGGTACTTCATTAACAACTTTTAATGCGTGAAAATTTAGGTTAGAGAACCAAACAATTCTTAATAAGAAGCAATAGATATGGTATCCATTGACTGTTTTCTATCTGTCTTGCCAAGCTGAAACACAATTTCATATTGCTGACATAACAACTGAAACTATAGAATTTGGCCGGCCGGAGTGGCCGAGCGGTTCTAGGCGCTACAGTCTGGAACCGCGCGACCGCTACGGTCGCAGGTTCGAATCCTGCATCGGGCATGGATGTGTGTGATGTCCCTAGGTTAGTTAGATTTAAGTAGTTCTAGGGGACTGATGACCTCAGAAGTCCCATAGTGCTCAGAACCATTTGAACCATTTGAACTATAGAATTTAATGTTTTTGTGGTGTTCTCCATTACTGTCAAGGAGACCTCAGCCGTACACAAAAGGCCATGCCTCTTGGGACGTGAAGACAAATAGCGCTGCTTTGCCACAAACAAGCAGCTCATCTCGCTCCATGGATACCAGCATGACTATGCTTACGGGTGGATTCATGCGAAATATGTCATCAGCCAGATAGCGGGCAATTCGAACCGCTGTGGAACTTCACTGTTTCACGTGTGCGTTAAACGTAGCCATTAATTTGCTGTACCTTATTTGGATTGCGCTATACGGTCTTTAATCGAACTTCGAGAAGAAAATTATACAGTCTACTCCGAAGAATACTTACGGCACGTGTTAAAGAACTTGGCTGTGGTCCTGGGCGACAAGAGGTTTCGGCAGACGTGAGAATTGGTGCCAAACCAAACAAAATCTGGTTGTTTGTCTGTTGTTCGCGCTCCTCGTCTTGGGATCCTTTTTCTCCTCTGTTCTACAGGGGTACAGCAACATTAGGCGTCATCTGTTTTCTTCAGTTTTCGTGCACAATTCGAGAAGTTCGTCTGTAGTTTGGAACGGGGCAATTTTAGGTTGTCCCATAGGACCGTAAGGACGGTAATATAAGTACTGTAATACATAGATACGTTATGTAAGACTTATCCTCACAGATCTTCCCATTAGTTACTGCAACTACACCGCCAGACTCAACGAAAGGGCGATATAACCCCGTCCTGCCCACTTCCCCCGCTGATTTTTAAACAATGTGGCGGGCTCCAGAAATTTGTAATTAACGCTATAATGTCATGCTATCTCGTTCTTTTTCTTTTTTGTGCTCATTACCTTGAATTCACATTTTCACACAATTTGGGTGCATAGGTCCTGAGAAATCAGTACCCAGAACAACCACCTCTGGCCGTAATAACGGCCTTGATACGCCTGGGCATTAAGTCAAACAGAGCTTGGATGGCGTGTACAGGTACAGCTGCCCATGCAGCTTCAACATGATACCACAGTTCATCAAGAGTAGTGACTGGCGTTGTGTGACGAGCCAGTTGCTCGGCCACCACTGACCAGACGTTTTCAGTTGGTGAGAGATCTGGAGAATGTGCTCGCCAGGGCAGCAGTCGAACATTTTCTGTATCCAGAAAGGCACGTACACGACCTGCAACATGCGGTCGTGCATTATCCTGCTGAAATGTAGGGTTTCGCAGGGATCGAATGAAGGGCAGAGCCACGGGTCGTAACACATCTGAAATGTAACGTCCACTGTTCAAAGTGCCATCAATGCGAACAAGAGGTGACCGAGACATGTAACCAACGACACCCCATACCATCACGCCGGGTGATAACGCCAGTATAGCGATGACGAATACAAGCTTACAATGTACGTTCACCGCGATGTCGCAAACACGGATGCGACCAATCATGATGCTGTAAACAGAACCTGGATTCATCCGAAAAATTGACGTTTTGCCATTCGTGTACCCAGGTTCGTCGTTGAGTACACCATCGCAGGCGCCCCTGTCTGCGATGCAGCGTCAAGGGTAACCGCAGCCATGGTCTCCGAGCTTATAGTCCATGCCGCTGCAAACGTCGTCGAACTGTTCGTGCAGATGGTTGTAGTCTTGCAAACGTCCCCATCTGTTGACTCAGGGATCGAGACGTGGCTGCACGATACGTTACAGTCATGCGGATAAGATGCCTGTCATCTCGACTGCTAGTGATACGAGACCGTTGGGATCCAGCTCGGCGTTCCGTATTACCCTCCGGAGCCCACCGATTCCATATTCTGCTAACAGTCATTGGATCTCGACCAACGCGAGCAGCAATGTCGCGATACGATAAAATCACGACAGGCTACAATCCGACCTTTATCAAAATCGGAAAGTGATGGTACGCACTTCATCTCCTTACACGAGGCATCACAACAACGTTGCACCAGGCAACGCCGGTCAACTTCTGTTTGTGCATGAGAAATCGGTTGGAAACTCTCCTCATGTCAACACGTTGTAGGTGTTACCACCGGTGCCAATCTTGTGTGAATGCTCTGAAAAGCTAATCATTTGCATATCACAGCATCTTCTTCCTGTTGGTTAAATTTCGCATCTGTAGCACGTCATCTTCGTGGTGTAGCAGTTTTAATGGCCAGTAGTGTGTGTTACGATCTTGTATTTTTTTACCTCAGAGTACTGCAAAGGAAATGAAATTACTCTCGTCGCTCGACAAGTAACTTTCTGGGCCAGAGCTAGGACAAAGTTCTTCCGCTGCTAGCACCTAGTCGCGTAGCCTGTATGGCGTGGAGTTCTCAGGTTGCCGGCAGCGAGAAGTGGGCAGCTTTGCAGAATGGGAACTCGCGACAACGGCGGTGACTACGTGACCGCCTCGCCAACGAGGTGGGACGTGTGTGGCACTGTGCCCAGCCTCGCCTGGCACTGCACGGTACGGACCCACTGTCTGGGTCTGGCCCCCGGGTCTCATGTCCGGCATGCCTGCCGAGGACAAAAACTTGAAACTCCGCGCGGGTATCATCGCAAGACCTCCCAGATGGTGTTTCGTACGACCACTGCTGACTGTAGCAAAACTCAGAGAACTTTGCCGGCCACACGCTGCATGGTATTGTATACAGGGCGAGTTTCTGCAAGCAGTAAAGGAAACAAAAGAAAAATTCGGAGCATGTATTAAAACCCGTGGAGAAGAAATAAAAACTTTGAGGTTCGCCGATAACATTGTAATTCTGTCAGAGACAGCAAAGGACTTGGAAGAGCAGTTGAATGGAATGGACAGTGACTTGAAAGGACGATATAAGATGAACATCAACAAAAGCAAAACGAGGATAATGGAATGTAGTCGAATTAAGTCGGGTGATGCTCAGGGAATTAGATTAGGAAATGAGACACTTAAAGTGTTAAAGGAGTTTTGCTATTTGGGGAGCAGAATAACTGATGATGGTCGAAGTAGAGAGGATATAAAATGTAGACTGGCAATGACAAGGAAAGCGTTTCTGAAGATGAGAAATTTGTTAATTCCGAGTATAGATTTAAGTGTCAAGAAGTCGTTTCTGAAAGTATTTGTATGGAGTGTAGCCATGTACGGAAGTGAAACATGGACGATAAATAGTTTGGACAAGAAGAGAATAGAAGCTTTCGAAATGTGGTGCTACAGAAGAATGCTGAAGATTAGATGGGTAGATGACATAACTAATGATGAGGTATTGAATAGAATTGGGGAGAAGAGCAATTTGTGGCACAACTTGACAAGAAGAAGGGACCAGTTGGTAGGACATGTTCTGAGGCATCAGGGGATCACAAATTTAGCACTGGAGGGCAGCGTGGAGGGTAAAAATCGTAGAGGGAGAACAAGAGATGAATACACTAAGCAGATTCATAAGGATGTAGGTTGCAGTAAGTACTGGGAGATGAAGAAGCTTGCACAGGATAGAGTTGCATGGAGAGCTGCATCAAACTAGTCTCAGAACTGGAGACCACAATAACAGCAACAAACTCTAGGGATTGATTGGTGAGATACGGAACATAAAATGTCTAATGAACTTATGCCCGTAAATGCATTGTTTCCATGCTAGAGACCATTTATTCAGCCATACATTGTTACTGAGACAGGTCTAATACGCGCTGTATCATGCAGCCGCAGTTACAGGATCCGTAGTTTCCTCCTAGAGGTGGTACTGTTCCTCATACGTCATGCCCTAGCGCCCTCTCCTGCCACAGTAATTGGTACTGTTGTGAAACTTCCTGGCAGATTAAAACTGTATGCCGGACCGAGACTCGAACTCGGGAACTTTGCCTTTGCGGGCAAGTGCTCTAGCAACTGAGCTACCCAAGAACGACTCATGCCCCGGCCTCACAGCTTTAATTCCGCCAGTACCTCGTCTCCTACCTTCCAAACTTCACAGAAGCTCTCCTGCGAACCTTGCAGAACTAGCACTCCTGGAAGAAAGGATATTGCGGAGACATGGCTTAGCCACAGCCTGGGGGATGTTTCTAGAATGTACATACAGTTTTAATATGTCACGAAGTTTCATATCAGCGCACACTCCGCTGTAGACTGAAAATTTCATTCTGGTACTGTTGTGTGCGATTCACTTCTGATGCTGACTCACCTTGTAGTGGGTGTGATACAGCGTTGTACACAATGGTTCCATATTTGAATCGAGAGCTAGCCCACATGGTGTTTTCTTACGAAAAGGCAAATAGCAACGGGCGGCGGGCAGTAAGGTCGTATCAGGAGACCTGTCCCCGCGACAACAACCACAGCATTCAATGTTTGCAACAGTGTTTCGCCGTATGTCTGAGAAAGGGTCGTTTCAGGAACCAGGAAATCACGAAGGACGTACCCGAAATGTTCGGACACCAGACTTGGAGGAAAATGTTATGTCGAAGGCCACCGCCGTGTCAATACCAGGCAGTTGGCCCGCCAGTACAGGGCAAGCCAGACAATCGTGTGGAATGTTCTGCACAACAACTGTTACTACTATTATCACTTACAGCATGTGCAGGGCTTATTAGCGACAGACTTTCCAAAAATGGTTCAAATGGCTCTGAGCACTATGGGACTTAACATCTACGGTCATCAGTCCCCTAGAACTTGGAACTACTTAAACCTAACTAACGTAAGGACAGCACACAGCACCCAGTCATCACGAGGCAGAGAAAATCCCTGACCCCGCCGGGAATAGAACCCGGGAACCCGGGCGTGGGAAGCGAGAACGCTACCGCGCGACCACGGACAGACTTTCCACATCGGCAGCAGTTCTGTCACTGGTTTCTTCGCCAGGAACCCACGATTCCGGGATTTGTGATTCAAATGGCTCTGAACACTAAACATTTAAGGTCATCAGAACTGCTTAAACCTAACTAACCTAAGGACATCACACACATCCATTCCCGAGGCAGGATTCGAACCGTAGCGGTTGCGCGGTTCCAGACTGAAGCGCCTAGAACGACTCGGTCACACCGGCCGGCGGGATTTGTGTCATCCATCCTGTTCACAGATGAGACCACCTTTACGCAGAGTGATGTCTTCAGCTTTCATAACAGTCATATGTGGGATAGTATGCAGAACCCCCATAGTATGTTGACAGCGGATCATTGGCATCGATGCAGCCGAAATGTGTGGGCCGGGATAATAGACGACCGTATTTTGTGACTAGTCTCCCTCCCGCGTCACCCGAAAGGCCGGAACTACAGGCGTTTCTTGCGGGTAACCTTGCCTCTCCTGGTGGAAAAAGTGCCATTGACGATTCGAAGGGTTATGTGGCTGCTACATGATGGTGTTACGACCAATTTCGCCGTTAACGTCCGGACGCATCTCATTCGTGTCTTTCCTGGTCGATGGGTCGGACGAGTGCGTCCAGTTGCATGGCCTGCTCGTTCACCAGATATCAACCCGTGCGATTTCCGGTTTTGGCGATATCTCAAAAGTATCGCGTATGCAAAGCCCATTCGAGATGTGGAGACACAGGAGCAACGTATTCATGCTGCCTTTGACACTGTTCGGATGCACCCTGGCCGATGTGTACGTTCGAGACAAAACATACTACGGCGCGTACACGCATGCGTTGAGGCACATGGGAACCATTTTCAACACATACTGTAACCGTGGCTGCATGGTACAGCGCATATTAGACCGCAGTCTCTGTAACAATGTATGATTGAATATATGGTATCTAGCATGCAAGCCATGCAATTCCGGACTTAAGTTCATTAGACCTTTTTTGTTCCTTATCCTCTCATCAATCAGTCCCTAGAGTTCGTACACTGTGGAAGAAATCACCCTGTAGAACTGGGGCGCTAAGAATCATAAGGGCCTAAAGTACACCGTCATAGACTTTGAGATCGTAGCTTCTAACCAAGATGGTGACATTTCATCATGAAGCAGTTTTATGTATGTCTGTGGGCCTACATATTTACATGAACATTCGCGAAAGCCTGCCTCACCAGTTTCTACGATATTCGTTTCCATACGAGCCTAAAGCACAAAGCGTACTTTCGATACTTTGCGCTGCTCAGTTGTTATCAAGGCTTGACTACATAGTTTAATGTGTACACTATTTACGTAATAGTACTACCTCGTAATCGGATGTATACCGGCAGTCCTATTTGAACCTCAAAATGGTTCAAATGGCTCTGAGCACTATGGGACTTAACACCTGAGGTCGTCAGTCCCCTAGAACTTAGAACTACTTAAACCTATCTAACCTAAGAACGTCACACACATCCATGCCCGAGGCAGGATTCGAACCTGCGACCGTAGCGGTCGCGCTGTTCCAGACTGACGCGCCTGGAACCTTAATGAAAATGACCAGGAAGTATTGGAATAGGTCATACTTCTGTATGTGGTGCATTTAATACCTGTTCTTTATTTACCGATCCTAGTTCAACTCTAGAATCAAGTTCGAAGACATTTTATTATGTAGCCTACCACTGTATATCGTTGGCGAAAATAGATCCGGTTAAAGTATTAATGAAAAATAGCTAACATTCATTGATCGATGCATATTACTATATGCACTGTCTGACAAATAACTTAAGCACCTAAAAGATATGGTCAGATGCCTATGAGCCGGCCGTTGTGGCCGAGCAGTTCTAGGCGCTTCATTCCGGAACCGCGCTGCTGCTACGGTCGTAGATTCGAATCCTGCCTCGGGGATGGATGTGTGTTATGTCTTTAGGTTATTTAGGTTTAAGTAGTTCTAAGTCTAGGGGACTACTGACTTCAGATGTTAAGTCCCATAGTGCTTAGAGCCATCAGATGTCTGTGTACCTTCGTGTACGTAAAGTTTTTGATAGGTAGAACTGCCACCAGAGTGCATTAGGAATGTTCGTGTTTACTGTTGTTACCAGACCTGGTAGTGTGTACAACGAGCGTGAACAGTGTCAGATACTGCATGATCATACAAATATATGCATTGATAAGCCAAAACATTATGACCTCTGCCCACCGCGACGTTGGATGCCATCTGGTGGCGTTGCGAGCACGTGACACGGTAACGAAAGTATGTAAGCGGAGCAGACGTGGTCGGGGGATCACCTGAGATATGGGCTGCAAATGGAGAAATCCACTGAGATAAGCGACGTTGACAAAGAGGACGTTATTATTACGCGAAGCCTGTAAACGTGTATCTCGAAAACAGCGAAGCCGGTCGAATGTTCACGTGCTACTACCGTATTACCGGAAAGAGGTAGGAGGACAGAGAAACTAACACTAGGCGCTAATTGGTTAGACGTCCACGACTCTTCACAGGACAAGGGGTCCAGTGGCTTGTCTGCTTTGTAAAGTAGGATAGACGATGATCTGTGGCGCCTCTGCCGAAGGAGCACAATGCTGGTGCACTCACAAGTGTTTCGGAGCACACCGTACGTCGTAAGTTGTCGATCATGGGAGCTCCGCAGGAGACAACACCTACGTGTTAACATGTTGACCCAACGACACTGTCAGTTACGACTGCATTGGGAACGTGACAAACGAAAGTCAGTTCTTCGGGTGGATCACATTTTTGCTACGCTTGGTCGATGGTCGTCCCCACAAACGCTATCATTGAGGCGAATGGCGGCTCGAAACGTGCAGCGTGCCACTATTCAGCCTGGTGGGAGCAGTATTATGATGATGTTATTGTTGTTGTTGCTGTTGTGGTCTTCAGTCCTGAGACTGGTTTGATGCAGCTCTCCATGATAATCTATCCTGTGCAAGCGTCTTCATCTCCCAGCACCTACTGCAACCTACGTCCTTCTGAATCTGCTTAGTGTACTCATCTCTTGGTCTCCCTCTATGATTTTTACCTTCCACGCTGCCCTCCAATACTAAATTGGTGATCCCTTGATGCCTCAGAACATGTCCTACCAACCGATCCCTTCTTCTAGTCAAGTTGTGCCACAAATTTCTCTTCTCCCCAATTCTGTTCAAAAGCTCCTCATTAGTTATGTGGTCTACACATATAATCTTCAGCATTCTTCTGTAGCACCACATTTCGAAAGGTTTTATTCTCTTTTTTTTCTAAACTATTTATCGTCCACGTTTCACTTCCATACATGGCTACATTCCATACAAATACTTTCAGAAATGACTTCCTGACACTTAAATCTATACTCGATGTTAACAAATTTTTCTTCCTCAGAAACGCTTTCCTTGCCATTGCCAGTCTACATTTTATATCTCCTCTACTCCGACCATCCTCAGTTATTTTGCTCCCCAAGCAGCAAAACTCATGTACTACTTTAAGCGTCTCATTTCCTAATCTAATACCCTTAGCATCACCCGATTTAATCTGACTACATTCCATTACCCTCGTTTTGCTTTTGTTGATGTTCATCTTACATCCTCCTTTCAAGACACTGTCCATTCCTTTCAGCTGCTCTTCCAGGTCCTCTGCTGTCTGTGACAGAATTACAATGTCATCGGCGAACCTCAAAGTTTTTACTTCTTCTCCATGGATTTTAATTCCTACTCCAAATTTTTCTTTTGTTTCCTTTACTGCTTGCTCAGTATACATACTGAATAACATTTGGGATAGGCTACAATCCTGTCTCACTCCCTTCACAACCACTGCTTCCCTTTCATGTCCCTCGACTCTTATAGCTGCCATTGGTTTCTGTACAAATTGTAAATAGCCTTTCCCACCATGTATTTTACCCCTGTCACCTCTAGAATTTGAAAGAGAGTATTCCAGTCAACATTGTCAAAAGCTTTCTCTAAGTCTACAAATGCTAGAAACGTAGGTTTGTCTTTCTTTAATCTTTCTTCTAAGATAAGTCGTAGGGTCAGTATTGCCTCACGAGTTCCGACATTTCTACGGAATCGAAACTGATCTTCCCCGAGGTCAGCTTCTACCAGTTTTTCCATTCGTCTGTAAAGAATTCGTGTTAGTATTTTGCAGCCGTGGCTTGTTAAACTGATAGTTCGGTAATTTTCACATCTGTCAACACCTACTTTCTTTGGGATTGGAATTATTGTATTCTTCTTGAAGTCTGAGGGTATTTCGCCTGTCTCATACATCTTGCTCACTAGACGGTAGAGCTTTGTCAGGGCTGGCTCTCCCAAGGTTATCAGTAGTTCTAATGGAATGTTGTCTACTCCCGGGGCCTTGTTTCGACTTAAGTCTTTCAGTGCTCTGTCAAACTCTTCACGCAGTATCCTATCTCCCATTTCATCTTCATCTACGTCCTCTTCCATTTCCATAATATTGTCCTCAAGAACATCGCCCTTGTATAGACCCTCTATATACTCCTTCCACCTTTCTGTTTTCCCTTCTTTGCTTAGAATTCGGTTTCCATCTGAGCTCTTGATATTCATGCAAGTTATTCTCTTTTCTCCAAAGGTATCTCTAATTATCTTGTAGGCAGTATCTATCTTGTCCCTAGTGATATATGTCTCTAAATCCTTACATTTGTCCTCTTGCCATCCCTGCTTAGCCATTTTGCGCTTCCTGCCAATCTCATTTTTGAGACGTTTGTATTCCTTTTTTGCCTGTTTCATTTACTGCATTTTTGTATTTTCTCCTTTCACCAATTAAATTCAGTATCTCTTCTGTTACCCAATGATTTCTACTAGCCCTCGTGTTTTTACCTACTTGATCCTCTGCTGCCTTCACTATTTCATCCCTCAAAGCTACTCATTCTTCTTCTACTGTATTTCTTTCCCCCATTCTTGTCAATCGTTCCCTAATTCTCTCCCTGAAACTCTCTACAACCTCTGGTTTTGTCAGTTTTTCCAGGTCCCATCTCCTTAAATTCCCACCTTTTTGAAGTTTCTTTAGTTTTAATCTACAGCTCATAACCAATAGATTGTGGCCAGAGTCCATATCTGCCCCTGGAAATGTTTTACAATTTAAAACCTGGTTCCTAAATCTCTGTCTTACCATTATATAATCTACCTGAAATCTGTCAGTATCTCCAGGCTTCTTCCACGTATACAGCCTTCTTTTATGATTCTTGAACCAAGTGTTAGCTATGATTAAGTTATGCTCTGTGCAGAATTCTACCGGGCGGCTTTCTCTTTCATTCCTTACCCCCATTCCATATTCACGTATTACGTTTCCTTCTCTTCCTTTTCCTACTATCGAATTCCAGGCACCAATGACTATTAAATTGTTTTCTGACTGGCATATACATGCAGCTCAATCAAGAAATATTAGTCAGTACTAACTTTAGCGTTTACCTGCTCAATGTGTTTGTTCCACTTCAGATTATCTTGAGGGCACAGAACCAGGAATTTGAATTCTGTGTTAGTTTCAGTTGGCTGCTTATCACCCGTTATACGTCTTTGGGGTGAGTTTATGTTTTGTATGGTGCGCAAGTTCTTGGAGACAGTCTTTTTGCTGTTTATGGGTAGCCTGTTGTTTATAGCCCAGCTGCTGAGTTGTTCAGTAGCCAAGTTCACTACTTGCGAGTTTTTTCTAATGTAACGTACAACATACACAGTTAAACAGAATTTTTTGTTTAACACGTCAGTACAAAATCATATAAACTTTTAAATTTCCACTTAACTTTTTGCGATGGAAATAGAAATAATTTGTAAATTACAGAATTAAAAAGTTCCATTACAAACAAAAAAAAGAAAGAAAACTGGCCAAGTGCGAATAGGACTCGCGTTCTGAGTGTTCTGCACAACTTAACATAGATAGTTCATTCATCCCTGGAATCGAGAATCTCGCAATTTTTGCCTGTTATCGATATCGTTACTGGCAAAATATCGATCCATGGAACTTCAAGATTTTTCAGAATGTTTTAATTTTAAGTTTTAAATTCAAATGCTTTGTTTAATTTCGCATTTGCTATTGCAATTCCTGAGAACAAGTGGTCTTAACAGATGAACTGACAGACAGTCGGATAACGAAAGAATTTTTTTCGTGTGATACAATTAAAAATTAAAAATTTTCGGATTTTTTTCTTTTACGTGTACTCTGAAACCTTGGTTCTCGCCAGATTTCGTGATTCTAGGGCAACAGGAAGTACCCTACAGCATTTTATGAGTGAGTTTGTGATTATCAAAATATGTGACATAAATATCTGTTGATTGCAGTGAGTTGGATGCTTAAATCTTTTGCGCCACCAAGGGAGCGTAGACCACATTGTGACGTAAGTTTCAACTTGGTACGTCTGCCCATTCATTCAGTTTAACAGCCAACACATTTTTATGATTGATGCTTTCACGAAAAGTTTTTAAAGAGCTCAGAAATTAACTTAAACGGAAATGAAATGTTTCTTATTTTAATTTTTACAGCTGGAATAAGCTTTAAAAAAATTTTCCTTCTTTTACAGGAATTTCTATGTAGTGCTTATTTATAATACGACCATTGGATCTATATTTAATTTTATAGGAAAAGCAACTAATGCATGAGAGAGAGGGGGATTGGGGGGGGGGGATTGAAATTATATGTCGCTTGTGTTGAGTAATGTCGTCGAACCAGTTCTGCCTACAGCGGTGTCGCTAGGTCGGGACTGGATTAATTCAGCGCGTCCATGCGTAGAACGAACTGTGTAACAGAGCGTAGTCACATGTCTCATTGTTTCCTGGGAGACGTTTCAATTGTATCTCTTACAGATCAGTGAATTGAATAGACCATTTGTTCTGCGGTAATTTAATCTAGAATCGCTCACGCCAGATGGAAAAGCATTTGGCGCAGCTGCTAGCGTTGCGTTACTCACAAACACCCGTTCAACAATAGTTTCATTTTTATCTCTCAATTGAAAACAACGAACAAGTGAGATCTTCAGAATATAGCGAGGGAAAGAAACATGTCACGTGATTACATTCGTTACTTCATATATGAGACATAAAACATTCTGAGAAATTTAAAGTTACGAGTGGTTTACTCTATTACAACGAATGTAAATGAATTTAATATTGTGTATTTCAAACATAAGCCGAAAGACGTTGGACTAATGAAATGAGTGAACAAAATAGATAGGTCTAAGAGGGAAGACGTGTAATTACCTTCGAAGCCCAACGTTACAAAGTGTAATGAAGTTACACATGAATTTACAGACTAAAGTGTTGAGCTAATTTAGAAATTCACAAACTGACAAGCAATTAATAATTCACAGGGTTTCGTATAGACCTTTCGCTCTTTGTGTGTTGTATCTTACACCCTCCAATAAAACATCCGAGACGTTAGATGAAGTGTTAGAGTGATGCTTAGAACTCTTAATGAGAATCCTTGGAACAAAGAAGCTAAACGCTTTCCAGCCTAATTGCAAAGAGATTCTGCTGCATCAAATGAATTTCTCGTGGGAAAAACAATAGCAAAAGACGAGAGAGATTTGGGCGCGAACTGTGGCGTCATTGATGTATGTCTTCATGTTTACGCGGCACAATGAGTGCTCCATTAAATATCGGGTGCGCAGGCGCATAAATTCAGCTTCTTCTAATATTTGAGCTGTATATCGACCAGTCGTATTCAGAGCACAGCGCTATGAATGAAACCAAAGATGACCATAAGCAGTGCACCCGAAGACACACAATGATTTAAATTCATGGCTTCCCTGACATATACGGGAAGCCTTTCGTGAAAAACTGGACGGACCGTCAGCAAGCACAAACTAAAAGTGATATTTCGTACTCAACCGAAGACAGCAGCAGTCTTGGATTCCACTGAAAATGATCTGATGCCCCGCGAGGTTAGGTTTTACAACATCCACTGTGAATGTGGCCTTCCATACAACGCACAAACGATTTGTACTGTCCATGAAAGATGTACGGTAACGGCGCTCGTTCTCAACGTTTGTACCGGGAGAGATTTCCAGGAAGAAGGTGTCCCAACAGGAAATCATCTGAAGCCGTTGATCGTCTTCGTAGGGAACAAGAGTAAAGCTTGATATTCGCGACCGGCGGAAGCCTAGAAAGACGACAACACTGCAACGGGAGGCGGCAGTTATTCATGCAGTTCACGACGACCCTAGTGTCAATACAAGACATGTAGCTGCAACACTAATAATAATGACGTGTGACGAGGGCTTCCCGTCGGGCAGACCGCTCACCTAGTGCAAGTCTTTCGATTTGGCGCCACTTCGGCGACTTGCGCGTCGATGGGGAAGAACTGACGATGGTTAGGACAACACAACACCCAGTCCCTGAGCCGAGAAAATCTCCGACCTGACCACTGAGCTACCGGGAGCGGACGCTGCAACACTGAATGTTGACCACATGAGTGTCTGGCGAGTGTTACGCGAGGACCATCTGTATCCATACCATTTACAGCGTGTGCAGGCAGTATCTGCAGCTGATTGTCCTGCACGGGTACTCTTCTGCGAAAGGTTTATTCAACAAAGCATCAACCCTAATTTTGGTGCGATGATGCTGTTCACAGATGAGGCATCGTTTCAACGAAATCAGATTGTAAATTTTTACAATCAGTGTGAATGGCCAGACGTCAATCCTCACGCAACTGTTGAATCAAGTCGTCAACAAAGATTTTCTGTCAATGTTTGGGCCGGCATTGTTGTCACTGTTTTTTGGAGCCTCACTTTCTTCCATCCAGCTTCAACGGACAAAGTTATCATAATTTCGTAGAGAATGATCTGTTTGCAAATGTGCCTTTATCTGTGCGATAAAACATGTACTTCATGCACGATGGAGCACCTCCTCATTGTATTGTTATTGTCCATCGGCTTCTAAATAACAGATTCGGCGACAGATAGATAGGTAGAGATGGACCAATTGTCTGGTCTCCACGCGCTCTCCGGACCTAAACCCACTGGACTTTTACTTGTGGCAGCATTTGAAAGCTTTTGTGTATGGAACCCCAATACAAGAAGTTCAGAGTCTGCGCGCCCATATTATGGAAGGCTACGGAACCATACGCAATACTCCAGGGATACATCAGCGCATCCGAGATTAACTACGGCGGTGGGTTGATGTATTTATCAATGCCCACGGAGAGCATGTTAAACATCTCCTATGAGAAAAAGGTGCATGTGGTATACGGTGCGTTCTGTTCTTGTGTCTTTCAGATGATTAATGAGTTAGGAGATTAGTGTTTAACGTTCTGTCGACAACGAGGTCATTAGAGACGGAGCGCAAGCTCGGGTGAGGGAAGGATGGGGGAGGAAATCGGCCGTGCCCTTTCAAAGGAACCATCCCGGCATTTGCCTGAAACGATTTAGGGAAATCACGGAAAACCTAAATCAGGATGGCCGGAGGCGGGATTGAACCGTCGTCCTCCCGAATGCGAGTCCAGTGTGCTAACCACTGCGCCACCTCGCTCGGTAATTAATGAGTTAGAGGAAATGAGTTGTAACATGGAAACAAAGCGTTTCCAGACCCTTATGCTTGTAACATAATTTTTTGTGTACGTGTGAGAAATGTGTCCTGCAGATTGTGCCGTGCATTTTTGATGCACTCTGAATTGTGAACCATGCAGAAACAAAATGGCGACAATTCTTTTAAATCCTTTATATATTATTAATGCGAACTTTGTGTGTGAGAATGTTTGTGACCCCTTCAAGCTGAAACAGCTGGATGGTTTCGGAAGAAATTTGGAATGGGATTACCTTAGACCCTGAATTAACAATTAGGCTACTTAAAAGTGTGTAGTACAACACGAAATGTGGAACCATAGTTACACTTACAACGAAGTATTCACTGTTGGACTTTTGAACTGTATCGAATTTGTGTAAATGCTTTTATTTTTTTATACAGTATGTCCTACATACACTGCTGGCCACCGTAAATGCAACACCAAGAAAGACAAGAGGTAGCACAACAAAATTTATTTTGTAGATAACATTTGACCAAGTATCAAATGATTACGTTTACAGGCGTCTGTGACATGTGGTTCCTGCCAGAATCAGTAGCCAGAGTAGCCGCCATTGTTGGAGATCACCGCTGCCACACGTCTCGGCATTGAGTCAAAGAGACGTTGGATGTGTTCCTGGGGTACAGCAGCCCAAGCAGCTTCCACACGTTGCCAAAGATCATCTGATGTGGCAGCTGGGGATGTAATCTGGGTCACTCGTTGAGCAACCATGGACCACATGTTTTCTATCGGCGAAAGATCCGGAGAGCGAGCTGGCCAGGGAAGCAATTCAATCTGGTTATTGACGAAGAACCTTTGGACAATGCGTGCCACGTGTGGTCGCTCATTATCCTGTTGAAATTTGGCTGTGGCCGAGCCCTGAAGGTAAGGAAGGACAACTGGCTCCAGCACCTCGGATATGTAGCGACGGCTATTTAAAGTACGGGCAATGCGTACTAGAGGCGTGCGAGAGTAATATCCAATACCGCCCCATACCATAATACCCAGTGCAAGACCAGTGTGGCGGTGCATAATGCAGCTGTCCAGCATCCTCTCTCCACGGTGTCTCCACACTCGAATCCGACCATCGTGGTGCTGCAGACAGAAGCGTGCCTCGTCGGTAAAGACAACGTCATTCCATTCTGCCGTCCACATCCGTCTCTCATCACACCATTGGCGACGGAGACGTCTGTGGTTCTGCGTCAATGGTAGACGAAGCAATGGACGTCTTGCGGACAGACCACTCTGCTGTAAACGGCGTCGAATGGTACGCGCAGAAACTGGATGATGCGTTACAGACGCAATGTGCTGTGCTATGGTTCGGGATGTCACTGAGCGATCCGTCACTGCCATGCCCACAATTTGCCTATCAGCACGTGCAGTGGTGCACCGAGGTGAATGCGATCGACCACGTCGGTCCGTCGTACCCTCCTGCATCCAACGGTCACATATCCGCATTACAGTTGTTTGGTTTCGTCCAACACGACTAGCGATTTCTCTGTATGATAATCCACAATCTCGGTAAGCCACTATCCTTCCTCTGTCGAACTCGGATACTTGATCAAACGATGTTCGCTGTTGTCTACAAGGCATAACTGATCGTCTTGTGAAACAACCACAAGGTAAACACACGTGCAGAACGTACACTCGTCGAAATCGCCAAGCCTTAAATGGCGCTATGAGGTGGCGCCACAGGCGCGCGTGATGTGCGTCTGCGCTGAAATTCTAATCAGTTGCATATCTCATCGCTGCAAACCCATGGTGTAAATTTCACTTGATTCGGATGCTTCCTTCAGGGTGTTGCATTTACGGTGGCCAGCAGTGTAATACGATTCAACGTAGTAAGTACAATGGTTAGACAATCCTCAAACTGCTTCATTCGTACTTCCACACAAGCCCGTTGCATTTTAGCGATACCGAACGAGGTGGCGCAGGTTCAGCACACAGCACTCCCATTCGCGAGGACGACGGTTCAGACCCGCGTCCGGCCATCCTGATTTTGGTTTCCCGAGATTTCCCTAAATCGCTTCAGAAAAATGCCGGAATGGTTCATTTGAAAGAGCACAGTCGATTTCCTTCCCCATCCGTTCCTAACCTCGCTTTTCGGTCCCCTCTCCATTCCCCCCCCCCCCCTCCCCCATTTTAGCGGGTGAGCGTCAGGGGCATCTTATAGCTTATGGGATGCTTGATGACTCACAACTACATGTCATTTACATGCTGTACGAAAGAGAGACGTCGTGTCTTTTCATGTAGAACATGGTGGGCTTTTAGTGATTTGATTACGATATGCGAGCAGTCCGCGGGTAACAGGCGTGCACGTGAGGGCAGATGACATTGCTACAAGTATAAATATCATAAAACTTGCGTTCCAACGTACTGTTAATTGCTTTTTTTATTTCTTTGTCGAGTTAGTATGTTTGTTCCTCTGAAGCGGCTGGATGAACTCTGAAATGGAGATAGCCTACACCGTGTATTGACACGTGAGCTACTTTTTATTCCGCAAAAAATTCGATCTTCTCATGGGATGATCAACGTGATTACTATTCCCATGGGATGGGCAACGTGATTAAAATGTCATCCGCTAAAATTAACTATCAAATGAATGTGTTAAGTTTAGCGTAGAGATTAGTTTCCCCCCCCCCCCCTTACATAAATGAGTGAGCCGTGAGCGATATGTATTCATGTACTCTGTCGGATTCTCTCATCGTCTCAATTCTTTTTATTATTTTTTTTTTCTCACGGTTTGCAGGGCCGCAAGTGGCTCGCACCTCGTTGGCTCCCACAAATGACTTTTTGTAGTTGCGTATATGCGTGGATAGTGAGTTTTGGCATTAACATTTCTTTATAAATAACTGTTTAACCGCGCTTAACACTGCGGGGCGCAGCTAGTAAAAACTAAAAACTGCAACATTGGATCACGAAAAACACTCAGAAATGCACTCACTGAGGGGATATAAAGTTATCACCATTTCCAGAACATGCAAAAAATCAACAACTGTCTTTGCGAGAACCTAAAATCAGAATTTTACTACTGAAAATAATAGACTAGATTAGATTAGTTTTTCGTTCCATAGATCCATGCTGAGGAGATCCTCGTGGATGAGGAACAAGTCAATTTTTTTTATTTTTTAAATTTTTTTAAGCTGAAATAACAATACTAATAATATAAGTATATACAATATATCATTTTTTAGCTGAAATAACAATACTAATAGTATGAGTACATACAATACATCATTTGTTTCTATTAAAAAATTCGTCAATGGAATAGAAGGAGATGGCCACTAGTAAGTCTTTCAGGCTCCTTTTAAACTGATCTTTATTTGTAACTAAATTTTTTATGATTACTGGCAAATTATTGAAGATGAGTGTTCCTGAGTAGAGGACGCCTTTTTGAACTAAAGTAAGTGCTTTTAAGTCGTTGTGCAGATAATTTTTGTTCCTGGTATTGTATGTATGAACTGAGCTGTTTGTTGTAAAAAGAAATATATTATTTAGGACAAACTTCATTAAGGAGTAAATATACTGAGAGGCAGTTGTTAGTATACCCAGTTCTTTGAAGAGGTTTCTACAGGACGTCCGTGAATTTGCTCCACAGATAATACATATTACAAGCTTTTGGACTCAAAACTTTGGTTTGACTTGAAGAGTTACCCCAAAATATTATACCATATGACATTATAGAATGAAAGTAGGCAAGGAATGGAAACTTTTTCATTTTGATGTCGCCTAGCCGGCCGGAGTGGCCGTGCGGTTCTAGGCGCTGCAGTCTGGAACCGAGCGACCGCTATGGTCGCAGGTTCGAATCCTGCCTCGGGCATGGATGTGTGTGATGTCCTTAGGTTAGTGAGGTTTAATTAGTTCTAAGCTCCCACCCGAATTGCAAATACAGATTTGTTAAGGCGTTTCTGCAGTTCTGTGGTGTGCTCCTCCCAACTGAATTTATTACAGTATGATTCACAACCGACTACTTAGGAAATTAGGGAGTTTTCGTTTTAATGCATTCGTCGGCACTTTTTTCTGGCAAAACCTTATCGTACAATTTATTTCCTCCTAGCTCCTTCTTAACAGAAGCCCACAGACCACGAACTTCCTTTTTCAATGTTTTCATATGAAATTCATAATTCTTTGCAACATGGACGTAGTATTTAGAGATTGGCACGCCACGCGGTTCCTTACAGAAACAAACACTGGTGAAGCGAGGATAGCTCGTAAACAGCGGGAGGAACACAGGAGCAGAGAAACCTATCCGACCAACAGAATTACCCCACACAGCGCGGCGTCCGTCAACACATCGTAAACAGGCGGGCACCCAGACTTCCAGGCAAACACGGTGGCGTAATGGAGTCTGCCGACGTGATGCCACTTCACCGAGAAACAGTTGAACATCGCGAGCAGTATGACAGTCGCCCAGTAAAAGCGATGCTCCTCGGCATTTCGGCCCAGACAATTTCCAAACAAAAGCAGTAAGTGTTGAAAACTGGGAAAATTTTTCACAACGACGGAAAAAACATCGCAATACCGAGAAGCAGTTGCGCGACATATACGAAAGTTGATAGGCGTGTTCCTACATCTGAAAGATGACGTCTATTCAGGAATGCCTTTAAGGAGACTGAGCCGTGGTAAAAATTGCTGTTTTGAAGACCGAAACGCAGCGCGTAGTATGAAGCAGTCGCCCTCCGTTTCTGGCGGTGGCGCCGCTGTGGAAATCGTAGCTTTGGTGTCTTCCTCTGGTGTGAAAGGGGAAAGGTTGCCTGTTCACGTGCATTTAAGGGGCGCTATGAGCTCGCCAGCCGGTCAGTCTGGGTCAGTCTCTCATCCCCAGCTTGCTAGCCTGTCTCTCGTCCGCATTTGTTAGGCAGTTAGTGTCCGTCTGTCGTTCGGAGCTGCCTCTGTCATGTTTGTCGGATTCGGTGTGTTAACGAATTTATTGCTTGGAGTGTAACGGCCTAATTCCTGAAATATGTTTTGATCTTGCCTGTCATCTTGAGAGGCGGTATCTGTGTACTGTAGAGCATGTTAACTTGTTTGGCCAACCTTGTATAATTTTATAGAAGATTGCATGTCATGGGCTTTTATTTAAATGGTCATTTTAGTATATAAAGTTGCCACCCTTCCACCGTAAGACTTTTCTTAGAAGTTAAAATCAGGCTGCACCTTGGGTGGAAAAGTTAATATTTTAATTTTAGTGTTTTGTACCATTTCCATCCCTCCTATGGGGTGCATAGTTTGTGTGCCTGTGTGAATTGTTAAAACTTTTAGTTTAAAGTAATCTGGTGTGTTGCAGATTTGCACCAGTGTAGTCTTTCAGAGGTTGTTGTGAGCGGTCGTAACTACGGCCGTGTCAAAAGGAAGCGGCACGGTTCTCAGCCCGGAAGCTCATACACTCAAAATTTTGTTTCTTTCTGCCTCTGAATAAATTGTAGCTTGATATTTAGAGAGTGCTTTCTGATTATAATTTTATATCTGTGTCTTTAAAAAAACGCTTTTAGGAATAAAATTCCCATTTGTCAAAAGCAATTTGATTTTGATTTCGTTAGTTACTCCATGGCAACTACTTCCACGCTCACATAGTGTGATTAAATGTGTTAATGTTCTTGGTGAATGGATAGTGAATAAAGTAAATTCTTAAGAATATTTTTTAAATAAATCCACGGTTCATCACTGGTAGCAGAGCGTGGTTAGCGTTCTTGCTACTACTCTTTGAGTAACTGGTGGAATTGTAGTTGTACGCCATTATTAATACCTCACTGAGTTCCAACGAGATCGTATAATAGGGTTGTGAGAAGCTGGATTTTCCTTCTGCGATACTGCAGAAAGACTTCACAGGAATGTAACCACTGTGCGCGATTGCTCGCAGCAGTGATCACGAGAATGTACGGCCGCCTGAAGGCCGGACTCGAGACAGCCACGTGGAACTACTGAGAAGTAAGACCGTCATGTTCGGCGTATGGCTCTGTCGCATCGTACAGCATCTGCAGCAGCAATTTTAGGAGAAGTTGGCACCACAGTAATACACTGAACTGTCACAAATCGGTTACTTCAAGGACAGCACCGAGCCAGATGGCCTGTCGCGTGCATTTCACTGACCCCAATCCACCGTTATCTGCGACTTCAGTGGTGTCAGGCGAGAGTTCGTTGGAGGGTAGGGTGGAGGTATGATGAAAGCTGGTTCTGCCTTGGTGCCAGTGACGGTCGTATGTCGTTTAGAAGGAGGCCAGTTGAAGACCTGCTACCGCGTGCTAGACACATTGGACCTAGATATGGAGTTACGGTCTGTGGCGAGATTTCGTATTACAGCAGGAGCACTCTCATGGTTATACCACGCACCCTGACTGCAAATCTGTACGTCAGTCTGATGATTCCAACTGTTCTGCTGCCAATCGTGAACAGCATTCCGGGGGGTATTTTCCAACACGATAACGCTCTCCCACATACCGCTTTTGTAACCTGTGGTGTGCGTAGTGTAAGACCTTCAGTACACACACCATCAGATTATTTGACTTGTCGCTCTAACGAAGTAGGCAAGTGTCAGCAATATGTCTCATGGTCTTATCGTGGCGTGTTTATCTTGTGCCGTTAGGTCAGACAATAGAAATGCCACTGGCACGATTAGAGTAGCAGATTGACGGTGACCAACTTTAAACAGAACTTGATTAATTTTCACGCACATTTATTAAAATAATAACAAGCATCAAAATTACTTAACTTGGTTCTGGATGCTATTTACAATTGACAATCTGAAGTTCCTTTGGTACTGGTACGTTAATCTTATTCTCACATATATCTCTGATACTTGACAAAAGTGTCTATACATGTATCTTTATGGCTATGTACAGGAATATGGTAATCTTATTAGGCGCAGACTGAAACTTGACTATAGACTGGTACAGACAAATGTAGAACTCGTACAGACTGGTACAGACAAATGCAGACTGGTACAGACTGATGCAGACCAATGCAGACTGACTAATCGGAAGTCTGTACACTCGTTATAATACCTCGCGCATTCATGTATCACTGCGCGAGTGTGATCCGCGAGGAGAAAAGGTTCTACATTAGCAGCAATCTCATTGGCTGCGTTACATATTAATACGCAGATCGGCGGAAGCAGAATTTGGTCCGTCTCTATGGCAGCGCTATCTCATAGTGTGGGACGAGTGCAGCGCCTGCGCTGTTGTGCTTAGCAGGGCGCGCTCTAGTGGGAAAGTTGTGTACGCGCTGACTACGCGGAACTATGTACACAACATAACCCAACACGCTGTACAGAGTGTCGACGTATTGCCGTGGCCTGTTCGATCATCAGATCTGTCTGCAATCTAGCACATATGGCACATCATCAGACAACTCCTCCAGCATCATCCACAAACATCATTAACCGTCCCTATATCGACCGACCAAGTACAACAGCCATACAACACCATTCCACAAACTGACATCCGGCACCTGCCCAAAAAAAAAATGCATGCACGTTTGCATGTGTGGATTCAGTAGTCTGGTGGTTACACCGGTTATTAATGTGCCAGCATTTCACATTTGCTATGGCTTATCCCGCGCTTTCATTAACCTGGGATATTGCTAAGTAAGTCACTTAAATATGTTACCGCGACGAACATACTCGCGAAATTTCATTACTCTACGTTATTTATAGTGGAGCGACTTTTTTCAGTCAATGTACAATAAAACGTGGTTCAAAGCCCCTCCGCTGAACGAGACATTAGCATTTTGTTTGCTCCACCTGTCGGCAGCCTTGAATAAGTGCTTCTGATATTTAAGGCTATACACTATGTGATAAAAAGTACCCAGACACCTGGCTGAAAATGACTTACAAGTTCGTGGTGCCCTCCATCGATAATGTTGGAATTCAATATGGTGTTGGCCCACCCGTAGCCTCGATGACAGCTTCCACTCTCACAGACATACGTTCAATCAGGTGCTGAAGGGTTTCTTAAGGAATGGCAGCCCTTTCTTCACGGAGTGCTGCACTGAGGAGAGGTATCGATGTCGGTCGGTGAGACCTGGCACGAACTCAGCGTTCCAAAACATCCCAAAGGTGTTCTACAGGATTAAGGTCAGGACTCTGTGCTGACCAGTCCATTACAGGGATGTTATTATCGTGTAACCACTCCGCCACCGGCCGTGCGTTATGAACAGGTGCTCGATCTTGCTGGAAGATGCAATTGCAATCCCCGAACTGCTCTTCAACAATGGGAAGCAAGAAGGTGCTTCAAACATCAATGTAGGTCTGTGTTGTGATATTTCGACGCAAAACAACAAGGGGTGCAAGCCCTCTCCATGAAAAACACGACCACACCATAACACCACCGCCTCCGAATTTTACTATTGGCATTACACACGCTGGCAGATGACGTTCACCTGACATTCGCCATACCCACAGCACACCATTGGATCGCCACATTGTGTACTGTGATTTTTCACTCCACACAACGTTTTACCACAGTTCAATCGTCCAATGTTTACGCTCCTTACACCAAGCAAGGCGTCGTTTGGCATTCACCAGCGTGTTATGTGGCTTATGAGCAGCCACTCGACCATGAAATCCAAATTTTCTCACCTCCCGCCTAACTGTCATAGTACTTTCAATGCATCCTGATGCAGTCTGGAATTCATGTGTGATGGTCTGGTTAGATGTCTGCCTATTACACATTGCGACCCTCTTCAACTGTCGGAGGTCTCTGTCAGTCAACAGACGAGGTCGGCCTGTACATTTTTGTGCTGTAGTGTCCCTTCACGTTTCCACTAAACTATCACATCGGAAACAGTGGATGTAGGGATGTTTAGGAGTGTGGTAATCTGACGTATGACACAAGTATGACGTATGACAATCACCTAACCACGTTCGAAGTCCGTGAGTTCCGCGGATCACCCCATGCTGCTTTCTCACGATGTCTAATGGCTACTGAGGTCGTTGATATGGAGTACCCGGCAGTAGGTGGCAGCACAATGCACTTAATATGAAGAGCATATGTTTCTGGGTGTGTCCGGATACTTTTGATCACATTGTGTATGTTGTCACGGGCAAAACTACAAAGAAAGTATTAGACCTAAGTCTCATCAACGTAATGAGTGAATTAGTACTGAGTGTAATTTAAATTAGTTGGTGTCTGACATCGAAGGCCGGAAGGTGAAAATTCGCGATTGGTACCGTCAGCAGGCACCCATCACAGCGCTCTTCTCTCTAGGGAGATAGGAAATCAAGTAAAAAAAATCTTAAACTTATGTGTAGTACAGAATTCTTACAGTGCCTCTAAGGCAGCGGACACTGTGTCAGCGACGTCTGCCGGACATCGGCCGAAGACCGACGAGCTTTCCTAATCCATACGTCAGTGCGTGCACGATCTCAGTGCAACCAATCTCAACGACCGAACGTTGTGACTTCGGACGACGGTCGGTAGAGTCGCATCGGTGTTCTTCGGTCGGACTGGGCGACGTCCCCACGGACAAAAAATGGATTTCGAGAGACTTGTGAGTATAGGACAAGAATGAAGGGTCTGTGGCATCCTGAGGATAAGAAATATCGTAAACAGTGATATACCTTGGAATATACGGTCTGAAACTTGGGCCACAGTAATATTTTTGAGGTCAGCAAAAATTCAGAACCATACTGGTAATACATGAAGTTGAAAATTCTGACTAACACGGTATAAGACGTTTCTCTGATTTGCTCGAATGAGGAATAGCTTTTTCCTACATTGTGAAGTCACTTGCAAAATGTACTTCGAAGTTTCTGCTATAAAATTGATTTCATTCAACTCTCCAGCATTATTTGTTTGTTAACTGTGAAATATAATTTAACCATAAACAACTAAACTAAACTCTTCCCGAACTGGCCATGAAGGCTCAACGGTACCGACCGGCCGCCGTGTCATCCTCAGACCACAGGTGTCACTGGATGCGGATATGGAGGGGCATGTGGTCAGCACACCGCTCTCCCGGTCGTATATCAGTTTCTGAGACCAAAGCCGCTACTTCTCGATCAAGTAGCTCCTCAGTTTGCCTCACAAGGGCTGAGAGCAACGCGATACTTTACCCATAGGTAAATCAAAATTATTCGATAAGAAATAAGTGACTGCATAAATTCAAAGATGCAGATGATTCGCGAGCAAACTCACTAAAAATTGTTGGGCATAAATAAGAAAACACCGCGAGAAATGGGTGCTTCAACATAAACGCGGATACTATCCAAGCCTGCAGGTTGCGCTGTTGCATTTAGCAATGATCGGCACCTGTCCAATGTCCTCAGTACGTTGTAGGTGACAGCCGTGATCAGAGCAGTGCTTTGTGTAGTTGTGAGTAGGTTATGTCGGAGTTGAGTGAATTTGAATCTGGTTGGTCCAAATGGCTTTGAGCACTATGGGACTTAACATCTGAGGTCTTCAGTCCCCTAGAACTTAGAACTACTTAAACCTAACTAACCTATAAGGACATCACACACATCCATGCCAGAGGCACGATTCGAACCTGCGACCGTAGGGGTCGCGCGGTTCCAGACTGAAGCGCCTAGAACCGCTCGGCCACACCGGCCAGCTTGAATCTGGTCAAACTGTTGGTTCTTGTCTGCTATCCGGTTTGGTGTTCCTAGAGGCACCGTATTGAAGATTTATACCGCATACACGGAAAGCGTAACAACATCATCCGCTAAGCCAATGGGCGGAAGAAATTGTGTGTTGAGTGATTGTGACGGACAGTCATTGAAAAGGGCTGTGACGAAAAATAACAGGACGACAGATGCAAAAGTCACTAAATGCCACACGAGTGAATCCTGTCAGCACCAACCATCGCAAAGGAAGCTCCATAAGCAGAGAATTAGAGAGCGAGCTGGAATTCCAAATCCATTCATCAGTGATTCAAATGCCGGTAATAGGCCAACATGGTTCCGAAGCTGTAAGACCTTGGACTGTGCAGCGATGGAAGGAAGTCATTTGCTCGGATGAGTTTTGTTTCACATTGTTTCCAGCTTCAGGACGAGTTTACCTCCCTGGAGTAAAATATGACAGGGGTTTGGTGACGATGTGTGTAACCATATCGCGGTTCTAAACGGAGCCCATGGTTACTCTGCAAAGTTGCATCGCTGGCACGAGTTACGTGAAAATTTTGGCTGATAAGGTCCATCCAATGGTACAAAGTATGTTCGGCAACGGTAAAGCTGTGTTCGTAGACGACAGGCCCCTGTTCACACAGCTGGCATTGTCCAGAACTGGTTTTGTGAACACGAGGATGAAGTGTCGGATCTCCCTTGGCCACCATGGTCCCAAGGTCACAATGTTGTCCATCCTTAGTAGTTTACTTTGGAGAGAGGGGTGTTCGATCGCTATCCAGCTTCATCATCGTTACCTGAACTTGCCGCTATTTTGCAGGAAGAGTGGTGTAAGATTCCCTTGAAAAACGTGGACTAGGACCTGTATTCATCCGTTCCGGGAGGACGACAGCTGCCGGCCGCTGTGGCCGAGCAGTTCTAGGCGCTTCAGTTTGGAACCGCGCTGCTGCTACGGTCGCAGGTTCGAATCCTGCCTCGGGCATCGATGTGTGTGATGTCCTTAGGTTAGTTAGGTTTAAGTAGTTCTAAGTTCTAGGGGACTGATGACCTCAGATGTTAAGTCCCACAGTGGTAAGAGCTATTTGAACCTTTTGAATGACGACGGGTTTCCTTCATCGTATTAAGCTTGGTAATTTGTTTGCGTTTGATGTTTCCGTATTTTTCCCACGCTTGTACGTATATACACTACTGGCCATTAAAATTGCTACACAAAGAAGAAATGCAGGTGATAAACGGGTATTCATTGGACAAATATATATTACTAGAACTGACAAGTGATTACATTTTCACGCAATTTTGGTGCATAGATCCTGAGAAATCAGTACCCAGAACAACCACCTGTGGCCGTAATAACGGCCTTGATACGCCTGGTCATTGAGTCAAACAGAGCTAGGATGACGTATACAGCTACGGCTGCCCATGCAGCTTCAACACGATATCACAGTTCATCAAGAGTAGTGACTGGCGTATTGTGACGAGCCAGTTGCTCGGTCACCATTGACCAGACGTTTTCAGTTGGTGAGAGATCTGGAGAATGTGCTGGCCAGGGCAGCAGTCGAACATTTTCTGTATCCAGAAAGGCCCGTGCAGGACCTGCAACATGCGGTCGTGCATTACCCTCCTGAAATGTAGGGTTTCGCAGGGACCGAATGAAGGGTAGAGCCACGGGTCGTAAAACATCTGAAATGTAACGTCCACTATTCAGAGTGCCGTCAATGCGAACAAGAGGTGACCGAGACGGGTAACCAATGGCACCCCATACCATCACGCCGGATGATACGCCAGTATAGCGATGACGAATACACGCTTCCAATGTGCGTTCACCGCGATGTCGCCAAACACGGATGTGACCATCATGATGGTGTAAACAGAACCTGGATTCATCCGAAAAAATGACGTTTTGCCATTTGTGCACCCAGGTTCGTCGTTGAGTACACCATATCAGACGCTCCTGTCTGTGATGCAGCGTCAAGGGTAACCGCAGCCATGGTCTCCGAGCTGATAGTCCATGCTGCTGCAAACGTCGTCGAGCTGTTCGTGCAGATGGTTGTCGTCTTGCAAACGTCCCCATCTGTTGACTCAGGGATCTAGACGTGGCTGCACGATCCGTTACAGCCATGCAGATAAGATGCCTGTCATCTCGACTGCTAGTGATACGAGGCCGTTGGGATCCAGCACGGTGTTCCGTATTACCCTCCTGAACCCACCTATTCCACATACTGCTAACAGTCATTGGATCTCGACCAACGCGAGCAGCAATGTCGCGATACGATAAACCGCAATCGCGATAAGGTACAATCCAACCTTTATCAAAGTCGGAAACGTGATGGTAGGCATTTCTCCTCCTTACACGAGGCATCACAACAACGTTTCACCAGGCAACACCGGTCAACTGCTGTTTGAATATGAGAAATCGGTTGGAAACGTTCCTCATGTCAGCACATTGTAGGTGTCGCCACCAGCGCCAACCTTGTGTGAATGCTCTGAAAAGCTAGTCATTTGCATATCACAGCTCTTATTCCTGTCGGTTAAATTTCGCGTCTGTAGCACGTTATATTCGTTGTGTAGCAATTTTAATGGCCAGTAGTGTATATATTACTAAACGCCAAAAACGTTCCCACGATCACAGTTGCCTGCCCTGCGGCTTCCACAAGCAACAAAAATTTCATTTTAAGTTTTTCTTATAATTACTGACCGAATTTAAAATGCTTCCACATTGTACCAATTAAGAGGTAAGCCTATAATCATATGTTAAAGATTTAACACAATAAGTCAACTAAATGTACGTCTTAAGGCGGCCTAAGTTGCAGCATGGAAATTATCCAGACTATATTAATCCAGTATTTGATAATGTACATCTACGTGATTACTCTGCTATTCACAATAAAGGGCCTTTCAGAGGGTTCAGTGAACCACCTTCAAGCTGTCTCTCTACCGTTCCGCTCTCGAACGGCGCGCGGGAAACACGAGCACTTAAATTTCTCTGTGCGAGCCCTGATTCCTCTTATTATATCGTGATGGTCATTATTCCCTATGTAGGTGGGTGCCAACAGAATGTTTTCGCAATCGGAGGAGAAAACTGGTGATTGAAATGCCATGAGAAGATCCCGTCGCAACGAAAAACGCCTTTGTTTTAATGATTGTCACTCCAATTCACGTATCATGTCTGTGGCACTATCTCCTGTGTTTCGCGATAATACAATACGAGCTGCTCTTCTTTGTACTTTTACAATATCATCCGTCAGTCCCACGTAATGCGGATCCCACACCACACAGCAATACTCCAGAATACAGCGGACAAGCGTGGTGTAAGTAGAATGAGATTTACACTCTGCAGCGGCGTGTGCGCAGATATGAAACTTCCTGGAAGATTAAAACTGTGTGCCGGACCGAGATTCAAACTTGGGACCTTTGCCTTTCGCGAGCAAGTGCTCTACCATCTGAGATACCCAAGCACGTCTCACGCCCCATTCTTACAGCTCCACTTATGCCACAGCTTTACTCCGCCAGTACCTCGTCTCCTACCTTCCAAACTTTACAGAAGCTCTCCTGCGAACCTTGCAGAACTAGCACTCCTGAAAGAAAGGAGATTGTGGAGACATGGCTTAGCCACAGCCTGGAGGATGTTTCCAGAATGAGATTTTCAAGTGTTCTAGAGCACTTGCCCGCGAAAGGCAAAGGTCCCGAGTTCGAGTCTCGATCCGACACACAGTTTTAATCTGCCAGGAAGTTTCGTGATGTAAGTACTCTCTTTAGTAGACCTGTTGCACCTTCTGTGCACTTAGCGACTTCCAGCAAACTTTAAAGGCAATTTCACATATTTTCTAAATATTTTTTGTTCATAGGCTTAACGTCAAATATTTAACACATTCACTCATTTGCAAAGTTCGAATTTGGCCGGCCGGGGTGGCCGAGCGGTTCTAGGCGCTACAGTCTGGAACCGCGCGACCGCTATGGTCGCAGGTTCGAATCCTGCCTCGGGCATGGATGTGTGTTTTCCTTAGGTTAGTTAGGTTTAATTAAGTCTACGTTCTAGGGGACTGATGACCTCAGAAGTTAAGTCCCATAGTGCTCAGAGCCATTTGAACCATTGTGAATTTGAAGGCGTTTCATGCATGGGAGTTGGGTTATTTACAGAACTGGGGTTCAAATGGTTCTAAGCAATATGGGACATCTGAGGTCATCAGTTCCCTAGGCTTAGAATTACTTAAACCTACCTAACCTAAGGACATCCACGCCCGAGGCAGGATTCGAACCTGCGACCGTAGCAGCTGCGTGGTTCCGGACAGAAGCGCCTAGAGCCGCTTGACCACAGCGGCCGGTCAGAACTGCGATTTAGAAGTAATTGGTTACTTGAAAACGTTTTATGGAACTGCAGCTAGCAATTCATATAATCAAGATGACAATCAAACGATTCAACAGCGGAAGAACTATGATTTCATACCAATAATCAACTTTTATTTTTATCCGAGAGGCGTTCAATACATCTACAGCTGCATAGATAATCCCGCAAACCACCATAAGATACGTGACGGAGAGTAAGCTGTACCACTACTTGCCATTTTCCCCCCTGTTCCACTCGCAAATAGAGCGAGGGAAGACGGCTGTCTGTACGCCTCCCTATGAGTCATAATTCATCGTATTTTATCTTCGTAGTCCTTAAGCATGATGCGTCTCAACGGGAGCAGAATCTTCGGTAGTCAGCTTGAAATGCCGGTTTGAGTTACCGAAGCATCTCCGTAACACTTAAGTTTTGTTCGAACCTACCGGTAACAAATCTAGAAGTAATGCAACTCATTCCTTCTCGGCCAGTTTCGGTTGAAAAAATGGGGAATTCGTTGTGGGATATCGTGGAATATTCCCGCTTCACCTCAATAGTTTCATGAAGTTCCGTTAGGTGTCGTCGCTATCCGTAGGCTTCTAAGGGGCGTCTGTAACTGAGGTGCATTCCAAGCAGAGAGCTGTCATTGAGTTTCTTTTTGTCGGAAAACCAGAGCACGGCAGATATTCATAGGTGTTTGCAGAACTTCTACGAAAAGATGGGAGAGAACGAAAGTACGGCGAGTCGTTGGGCGAGGCGTCTGTCACCATAACAACAATGTCACAGATCTCCTGCGCGCCGGCCGGCCGCATACAACTGACTCCTGCAATGTTGGAACGTGCGGACACACTCATTTGAGGTGATCGACGGACCGCAAATAAACACCTCACTGCTCAATTGGATGTCTCTGTTGGTAGTGCTGACACACTCAGCGAACCTGTTGGTGTATTCGTAAGTGTGTGGAAAACCATGCAGGCGTACATGCCCTCCCTGTAAGATTGAGTAAGGCTGTCCTATTGAAAGGAGATTACACTGAAAAATAGGGTATTGTAGACAAAATAGCGGCGAATAATATCATGTATTGGAATCCTGAATAAAACCAACATGCTTTTTTTTAAAAAAAATGTGTTGCATTACTTATTGAACGCCCCTCGCATTCTAATATTGCTCACGCATTCTTAGTTCGATAAATTAATGAATTCGCTTGCAACCCCTGCTGCAGGAAACATAAGAGAGCAACAAGATAACATACGGTACAGTTATGAGCAACTGAACTGCTGTGTGTTGGAAACAGCCACGGCGGACGGAATAGTTCGTCGTGTCACATGACGTGTGTCAGACTTCCATTGACTGTCGAACTCAGTCTATCACATTATGGACAACTTAGAAGTTTTCATTGCGGTCCTAACGCACGGGACACTCCATCTCTGACGTTGTGCAGACTCTAGGTTTTTCACGCAACACCGTGTCAAGGATGTATGGGTCTTAACACATACAGTCGCGACATCCATGCTCGTTTTTGTTATCCGTTGCAACAGCAGCGTGCACCGAACAGCAAGCCGAAAAGCTGACTAAGGTGCCTCGTGAGTCCGGATCTCATCGTTAATCCCTACTAGTCGATTCTTTATTAAAGAACCGAACTTCCATGTACAAAACGTCGTATCTCCCAAACTATGTGGGCAAGTGGTACAATTTTGCAGGTACATTCAGTAGTGTTTGTGTACATTAATAGCATATTATCACATCATTCCATATTCAGCCAATAATGATACGAAATACTGAAAACCGCATTCTTCTTGCTCCTGGAAGCCTTGAGACAGGCAACCTGCAACTAGGATTCATTTAGTAGTTTAGTAATATGGATGGTTTGTATGGCGGCCTCTACAAACGGGAGTGTCTATAACACAATAAACTGTGGAAACAGAAAAAAAAGAAGGAACCATACTGTCTGTTTGAGATGTCTAATACGAAACAATGGTAACGAATAATTATCGGCAGAAACTTATCAGGAACTTAAGTAAAAACAACGTTTTTATCAAAGGGAAACAGAACTTCAACTGAAATTGCCTGGCAAATTAAAACCGATTGCCAGGCTAGGACTCGAACCTAGGACCTTTGCCTTTCGCTGGCAAGTGCTTTACCGAATGGGCTGTTCGGGAACGACTAACTACCCGCCCTCACAGCTTTACTTCCACCAGTACTCCATTACTACATTCCAAGCGATGAGAGCGGATCGTGAGTAGTGCTTGGACAACTCAATCGGTAGAGCAGTTGCCGGCGAAAGGCAAAGGTGCCACGTTCGAGTCCCGGCCCGTCTTACAGTTTTAATCTGTCAGGAAGTTTCAACTCAGCACACACTCCGCTACAGAGCGAAAATCACTGTGAAAACTGCAACTGTTTGTTTGACTACGAAACCAAACCATTTGATAGTAACCTGTATTAAAACAATTAATTCTGTGATGTGTTTCTGTCCATTGGTTAATACAAACTAAGACTTTATGTTTAGTATGTCATCTACAGTTAGTGACGTTCGCTATCGGTTCCACCTGACTTTTCGGAATATTATAACGTAAACATTGGTTACAATGGTTCCTTTGCACCAATAGTAATAAACAGGTAATTTGCAGTACTTCTTTCACTTCGAAATGGGATATTTTGTTTTCGTGTCACTGATTTATTACTGCGATCACGTTTCACAGCATATATCTGTAGCTGGGTTTCAGCTTTCTGCTCATGCTTTTTTTGTCCCCAGAAATTAATTTCTACAACTCTGAGTTGAAAGTTGGTACCGGTATATTTTCATTAAGATACTCAACTGTTACCTTACTGTATTTGTTTCTTATGGCTGTCGGTCAAATAATTTATCTGATGAGAATGGGTTGCATGCTCTTCGAAGACACAAAGGTCGCGCCAGAGGTTTCTGAGATTCTGTAGTCTAGGAGACGATAGAAATAACAGGAACAAGAAAATCTAGTGAGCAGAGACAGGAGATTGTATTTCAGCTCCGCTTGAGACGACGTAATATCAGCAACGGGCTTAGTGTGTTCCTTGATACAGATGCCAGTAATGGGCAAGACTGGCGACCCCAGTAGTCACTCCCCCACCACCTCACCTCTAGGTCCCCCCCCACCCCCCCCCCCACCACCACCACACCAGCGAAGACCTTTCGCGCTCAGAGCGCATGCGCAACTCCAGGAAATTTAAGACACGACCTGGAACGGATAAACAGCATCCGTCTGGATCCAGACACATCGCCAGAAGACAGCAAGTAAGCAACTTTCGTAACGTCACTTCGGAACGAACCCAGTATTCGGCTGATTTCCCGTGAAGGATTCATCAGCGCGGTTCGCCGAGAAAAGCCAGCATTCGTATACAGGGTGAGGCATCTAAGACAGGCCACCCCATATACACTCCTGGAAATGGAAAAAAGAACACATTGACACCGGTGTGTCCGACCCACCATACTTGCTCCGGACACTGCGAGAGGGCTGTACAAGCAATGATCACACGCACAGCACAGCGGACACACCATGAACTGCGGTGTTGGCCGTCGAATGGCGCTAGCTGCGCAGCATTTGTGCACCGCCGCCGTCAGTGTCAGCCAGTTTGCCGTGGCATACGGAGCTCCATCGCAGTCTTTAACACTGGTAGCATGCCGCGACAGCGTGGACGTGAACCGTATGTGCAGTTGACGGACTTTGAGCGAGGGCGTATAGTGGGCATGCGGGAGGCCGGGTGGACGTACCGCCGAATTGCTCAACACGTGGGGCGTGAGGTCTCCACAGTACATCGATGTTGTCGCCAGTGGTCGGCGGAAGGTGCACGTGCCCGTCGACCTGGGACCGGACCGCAGCGACGCACAGATGCACGCCAAGACCGTAGGATCCTACGCAGTGCCGTAGGGGACCGCACCGCCACTTCCCAGCAAATTAGGGACACTGTTGCTCCTGGGGTATCGGCGAGGACCATTCGCAACCGTCTCCATGAAGCTGGGCTACAGTCCCGCACACCGTTAGGCCGTCTTCCGCTCACGCCCCAACATCGTGCAGCCCGCCTCCAGTGGTGTCGCGACAGCCGTGAATGGAGGGACGAATGGAGACGTGTCGTCTTCAGCGATGAGAGTCGCTTCTGCCTTGGTGCCAATGATGGTCGTATGCGTGTTTGGCGCCGTGCAGGTGAGCGCCACAATCAGGACTGCATACGACCGAGGCACACAGGGCCAACACCCGGCATCATGGTGTGGGGAGCGATCTCCTACACTGGCCGTACACCATTGGTGATCGTCGAGGGGACACAGAATAGTGCACGGTACATCCAAACCGTCATCGAACCCATCGTTCTACCATTCCTAGACCGGCAAGGGAACTTGCTGTTCCAACAGGACAATGCACGTCCGCATGTATCCCGTGCCACCCAACGTGCTCTAGAAGGTGTAAGTCAGCTACCCTGGCCAGCAGGATCTCCGGATCTGTCCCCCATTGAGCATGTTTGGGACTGGATGAAGCGTCGTCTCACGCGGTCTGCACGTCCAGCACGAACGCTGGTCCAACTGAGGCGCCAGGTGGAAATGGCATGGCAAGCCGTTCCACAGGACTACATCCAGCATCTCTACGATCGTCTCCATGGGAGAATAGCAGCCTGAATTGCTGCGAAAGGTGGATATACACTGTACTAGTGCCGACATTGTGCATGCTCTGTTGCCTGTGTATATGTGCCTGTGGTTCTGTCAGTGTGATCATGTGATGTATCTGACCCCAGGAATGTGTCAATAAAGTTTCCCCTTCCTGGGACAATGAATTCACGGTGTTCTTATTTCAATTTCCAGGAGTATATATCCAGGATGAATAAACCTATCGTGATGCAGTTTCGTCAACTGGCGCACAGTAAGGCGAATTTTCCAACGTTCGCGAGTAATTTTTATCGTTTACAGTCGCCGAATTACGACACTGACCTTTTTTTTTCTAACGGAGCTATGTACTTTTTTCCTGTGGCATTTGAAAGAAGCTTCTAAGAGAACATCGACGTAGCATGTATACGACTTGATCAGATAGTATCAGGATAACAGCGCCGCAAACCACTGTCCTGCTGTCACGAAAGAGGTTCCACAAACGTCTGCCCTATTATATCAAATGTAGGCAAACACGTAACTCAGGTATGGTTCCTGCGTTTATTATCACGGTTGTCATACCAAGTGCTCAAAATGTCGACTTTCAGCATCTTTACGCGTTATAAAGTGATTCCGGGGAAACAATACTGCACGTCGAACTTAATTTGGAGTTACGGCAGCAGGGGCCGGTGTTATACAAGGCATTTCATGCCTTCGGGAATCGTCGGTGTTTCCCCATGGAGGGACAGTGGTTCGTGGCGCTGTTATATGAATATTAATTGCTCAAGTCCCATACATGTTATGTAGCTGAAGTTCTCTCTGAAGCTTCTTTCAAATGCCACAGAAAAAGGATGTAGCACCATTAGGGAAAAATTCAAATCAGTGTCGTAATTCTGCGACTATAAACGATAAAAATTACTTGGGAGCGTCAGGAAATTCGCCATGTTGTCAGCTATGCCTGGGTGGTAACCGCACCTCGTTGTACTTATCCATTCTGTATAGATTTGGAGTGGCCTATTTCCCGATCAGGTCCTTCCGTCCGTTTGTCCAAGCCACCCTGCATGTGATAAAATTTAAACTGATTTATTTGCCTGTAAACAAATGTGCTGATGTACAAGACGTCGTCAGTACATACGTCAGTATACAGGGTAAACGAAAATTCACGCACTTTGGCGCGAAAGTGTAGTAAATGGACGTCAAAGGAAGACAGCCTGGCAACAATGTAATCAAATGTCTGACAGGCATCTGCATTCAATACAACGCGGGCAGTTAGTTCAGTTGGTAGAACTTTGCGTCAGAATACTCGACTGCGACTTCGTGTCTGTTATTTTCTAATTTTGATCTGTCCAATAATGATGTAGCATATACTGTCTCTTAAACGATCCATACCTTACAACAGTTTACTTAACGTTGAAAATAGCCGTCATTTGTCAGACACGTCAAAAATATTCATGGAGGGTAATTACCAGTAAAAATTAATTACCTGTCATGGGACAGAAATAACTACAAAATATATCAGTGTGGAGATGCTCAACATACATACCAAACTGAATAAGATGGACCAGTTGTAATATTTTCAACAGGGTATCAGTGACAGCATATCTTTTACCATAGCCTTATTTCTGCAGAGATATTAAATAACTGCACGTGTTTTAAGACCTGGTGTAATCGTTGTATGACGAGTAAGAAACTAAACACGATACCATGCAGTGTAAAAAAACGTACACCTTGAGCCGGAATCGAAATCTCGCACTCGAGTATCCTAAAACAAAACTATACCCACTGTAGTAACTGGACAGCACTGTTACACAGTGTTGAATTAAGGGACTTTTTGGGCATGTGATTACAGTGTTGAAAATTGTCTTTCTTCGACGTTGATCTTCTGCCGAAAATATGCATGGGGTGAAATTTTGTTACAGTTTCGTACTGTTAGATGAAAGGATTTGCACTGTGGCATCCGAGGACAAGAATCTTGATTCACCTTCTCTCATGTGTAATCTTGCAACCTTGGCTCTGCCACCGTTGTAAATTTATTTTAATGCACTTCTCTCGTCTCGTGTGATATATTGGTGAAAAATATTTTGCCAGTAAGTAAAAAAAAATATTTTGGCTATACTTTATCTAGTCCAGTTGTTGTCCAGTCAGTTCCTTTTTCAGTTTGTCTCTCTGAGTATGCACATCAGACCTGATTTCGTACATGTGAACATCATGTTTGGCATGCCTAAGTACTTAATGTAGGTATAGACTGGGAACTGTAAGTATTTCGTGGTCAACGAAATGCTGTCTGCAAGAAGTTACTTAAATCAAAAATACATAATGGTTTTCGTATTCCAGACGAAAGCTTCTTTTGCCCCAGCAGAATTTCCTCACAGAAGTATTTCATAGTGTGTGTATGGAAAAATGGCATTGTACACCATAGGCATGGGCTATTTATCAACACATTCCTTCAGTGTCTCTAAGACATTTAGTACTCTTTCCTGCCTATTGCATTGCTTTTCTGTGTAGATGTTCCAGCATAATTTACTATCGAGGTGTATGTTTAACCCTTTCATAGAGTGATTGAGTTCATTTTGTCCAGTATTTAAGGGGACCCTGTCGTGAGCGGATTTCCTATGGTTGGCCATACTAACATCGGTACACATTTCTCAAAAACTATTTGTTCGAATCACATTTGAAGCGCGCACAAGTTATCATATCTTCTTCAATGTGTATAGGACAGTAGAATTTTTATCACAGTAGAAATTCACAGAAAAGTATGTGACCTAAAAAATTGGTATTAGGAAAGATATAAATATTTTTCATGCCTTTTACTTGATTGCCATAATTGTAGTAAATTTTAATGTAAGTGATGTAATTAATTGATTTCGTACCAGGTTTCATTGACATAGGTTTCATACTTTCGGGAAAATGCGTGTCACGTTTATAATACAATCTGTTCAATCTACAGTCAAATCTAATACTCGTTCGCGTTTCTGTATCCTCCTACTTACGTTTGAAGATCCTCCTTTGAATTCTGGCGGTTTTTGTCGTTTGTACGACTCTTTCTTGGCCTCCCTCACCCTCAGCTGGTCGACTGACAGCACATCTTTCATGTTCATCCCAGCTTCTATGTCCATATCACTGTAAATTTTCAACCAGCTGACTGACCCATCATTGAAACACAACACTGCGTCCATCCATGACATCAATTTTTGCGGTCCACAAATACTGTTTTAGGCAATGTTCCCACACACAATAACTGAAAGTTTCGTTGGGATTTAGAATTCTCTCGTGGATGCATCTAGTAAGCAACGTTTTGTTAGCTAAGCTTCTACATACAGACTTATTCACCTGTCCCTACCTATGGGTTTTATGCAACCCACTGCATTGCATTCCATAGTCACGTGCGAAATTTTCATACTCCTTTGCTCATTACTCCGTCTTCAGGCCACGAGTGGCCTACCGGAACCATCCGACCGCCGTTGTCATCCTCGGGGGACGATGCGGATAGGAGGGGCGTGGAGTCAGCACACCTCTCTCCCGGTCGTTATGATGGTATTCTTGACCAAAGCCGCTACTAATTGGTCGAATAGCTCCACAGTTGGCATCACGAGGCTGAGTGCACCCCGAAAAATGGCAACAGCGCATGGCGGCCTGGATGGTCACCCATCCAAGTGCCGACCACGCCCGATAGCGCTTAACTTCGGTGATCTCACGGGAACCGGTGTATCCACTGCGGCAAGGCCGTTGGCTTTTCTCATTACACACAAACAATTAGACCCAGAGAAAAATGAACAGGAACTTTTGGGAGGAAATTTAATGCAGTTAATACGTTTTTGCTGGAGGCCATGGTTTTTGAGTTATTACAGGAAAACACGTCTGAAGGTCACTTTTGAACATTTTTTTTCTTACATAATTTGAAACTACAGTCTGTAACGAAAACGTTATCCAGTGCAAAATGTAACTACATTATATTTCCTACAAAAAGATCCTGTTCATTTTTTTTCGTATGATTAATACTTTGCTCGTAGCGAGTGACAGATTATGAATATCAAGAGTGGTATTTGAAGGTGTTGCGGGCTCCACAAAACCCCAGTTAGGGGTAGCTGAATCACTCTGCTACTGACCTTGCTAGGAGATGGTAGTCTCTATATAATGACCCATGTTTATATTCTTCACCGATTACACTAGCTTTCTGATATTTCCACCATGACTCGGGGCGCTTTGGACGGAGAAAACGGCAGGACGTAAGTACTCTGGACATGCTTGTGTGTTAACCAGTTCACGTAACGGACGTCTTTCTTACCAAATACGCTGGCGATGCCACAGAGCAATAATTACGTGTCTTACACCCAATTCCCATGGACTGGGGGACCCATTTAAAGGTCATGTGTAAGGATGGTTCCGTGTCTTGTGGAGTACATTTCCGTCATTATGGCGAAAGGAGGTGTTACACGCTACTAGCTAGATGTCTGACTCCTTCCGAATGTACGATGGATCGCATTGTATTCATCAAGAAAGTAAGAATACTCTTGAGCTGTTCATGAAATGGAAACTGAAAACAATTTAAAGAGGTCACAAAGTATCCATTACGCACAAGAATTTAATGCACGAAATCCGTGTTTATAACAATAAAATTACACAACAGTCGTCGGTAACCATCAAATACTCGATCCAATTTTCCATTTCTCGCTTAAAGGAGTGGTTCCTTTGGTTACGCTTCGCTTTGCGCGGCAGAGGCAAGTGATATAAAAATTGTTAAAATATAAGGAACTTACCTGCTTCTTATCTACCTTCAAAAGTTGGTGCCTTATAAATAAATAGTGTACTGTTGCTGTACAATACAGACACTGACATCATTAGAAACCCTGTCAACTCGTTGTGATTCCCTCTACCACTTGTTAATAGATTTGAACAGGCTACATCCAGGTTTATCGTCATCGCGTCAGCTTGCTCTGACGACCTCAGCTATAGAGACGGAGAACAACGCTCTGTAAATGTGCGTCCACATGATGCTTTTTATCTGCCCAACTTTGCGACTGCGTATACATTTCCAACAGCGCATCTGTACATGCGTAATTTCCTGGAAATGGAAGCCGTGAGTAAAAAAGCCTTCGGTGGGAAGAAGACATCAGGCAATTGTAATCACTTGTTGCTCACGTGTGTGTTGTTTGCGCTGTGTTGCTTTTGCGTGTCGGCGAAAATAATATCTACTGATTCTGAACAGTATACTCTGTGGTTTATTGAAGGTTATTGGAAAAAGGACGTGTTGTGGAACTTGTCGTCAAATGATTATTTCAATAAAACTTCGAGGAACGAAATCATTAGCACAACTGAGAAGCGTAACATCTGAACAAAAGAAATGATTGAGTATTTTACGTGTAGCCCCTCAAAAAACAACTAGAAATTGAAATGTAGAACACTGATAACGCAAAAAAATACAAATTTGGAAACACAACATCTGTTCTCCAGGAATCTGGCGCATATGGCGTTTCCGAATATGACGAGCAGGATTATTACAGTTGTGTAAACAACTTTTTATACAATAAAATACAAATGGCGCACTGAAAATTAATTGACCTTCAAATAGCGACTAAGAACCTCCCTTAAGTAACTCTATTTCAGGGATAATCACTACGACGTTTTGTTATGAAATGCGAAATAAATTGTTCAAACTGGTATATAAGTCGCCTGTTACTAGCTATTGCCAGCCTTACCGCTGTAGTTTCCCATGCAGTTCGCATAGTTTGATATATTATTGACATTTCAAGTATCAGTGCTCGCAATGAAGTTATACCACAAGCCATTCAATGCTGAAGCTTTTTCTGAAAGAATTAGATGAACGAGAACATTTTACGATGTGATAATTTGGTTCATACGGCCGGTCAAAGGTAATTTTTATGCCCACTTGCACGTCATTCGGACATAAACGATAGCTTGCAACCAATGGAAAACATACTAACGACGGTGTAATTAAGCTTGAAATTTTCTGTGCGCATGTCGTTTGAATCGAGGCGAAATAGGACACGTATATATGCGAAGTTTTCCCTACACGGACAATATGCGTTGTCATCCATTTTTTATACGGCAGTTGTTCTTTTTACATGTCAATGTTTTCACAATGAAAAGGGACAAGAAGGGAGATGTGGTGCCCAAGAATGCAACAGAGACAAATACGAGAGTAATTTACTGTAATTAAACAAACAGCTGACTGAAGATAGCGTTGCACGGTGCAGACATCTGGTATGTCACTACTGCACGATTGTCAACCTTTGAGTCTATATAAATAATAATAATGTCCTTGCGAAAGTGGAGACTGATTAGGATCATCATCTATCAAGGAACACGGAAAGTGAAATTAATAAGATAAAGTAACGAATCAGAGCGAGCCGAGCACGAACATAATCAGTGTAATTCGATTCGTAGAAAAGAGCGCGAACTCGTCTGTTTCCTCTACGCTTCCCCGACAATTAACACTGCCCTCAAATTAACAGCGACAAACAGATCCGTGAGGTCTTTCCATAAGAATTAACTCTACAAATTCCGCGATATCCTTGCGACGCTCAGAGAGAAATTTGTCTGACTTTCTCTTAGCGTCTTAGATCTCCGTAACAAAGTGAAACGTTAAACGCTGAACGCAAAATGTTGACAGGAAACTTTTTATTTCTCGTCTTCTCTAAGCCCTACATGTTAATATGTAGCGGAAAAGTAATATGGTTGACCATACTACCACTAGATGAAAGACTCTTTAACTTATAATGTACATACAAGCTTCGACAACAATCTGATGCCTTCGCCGACTTTTTGCAATCTTTCGGAAGAAGAACTGTGCGTCTGCCGAGTTCATTCAAGATAGTTGAGCCTGTGATATTACATTTATATTCATGTCACGGTGAACACACTGGCTCTCCGGATAGCATACACCTCAGGCTCAAATCGACAACTGAGTCTACTACCTGCCACTACCGCGCACTCACTTATTTCCATTTTGTATTTCAGGTGAAATTTATTGGCAAAGCTTATAATATACTGAAGAATGAAGTATTACACTTGTCCTACTCACCTAAATAACAGCCGTGATTGTACACAGAACAATAATTGTACAGTAGGAGAATATATGCGTTCGACGATATCGTGAATAATTATTCACCTTCACGTGCGCGTTAATATATTTAAATACATCATACCTTGGCCAATGTTAATTCTGACTCTCTCTATATGAAAAATGTTTACGATAATGGCAATTTAGTAAAAACAATACGCAATGAAGACATTTCCAATAACTGCTTGTTACGGAAGCTATTTCTGTTGTTTTGGCACAGTAAACAAAAGTTCGCGATCAGAAATCGTGTTATGCGAAGCATTATACTATTACGCTAAAAATCATTGGCAAATAAATAATACAAAATGAAATGGTTTTGTCAAGACATGTCAAAGGGCACTTATTTCAAGACTTGGTCACAAATGCTGGTTTTGAAAGGCGATAACTTCCTAACTTGTAGTGACATTTGACAAACCAAATTTTCGTAATAAAAAATAGTCCACGTGGAGTGACCTCCACAGACATGATGGTTTTAGTCGAAAAACGAGTAGTCAACAAGTGTGATAGTTCCTTGTAGATATCCTTGTACACAAATATCACAACGCTTAATTTAAGGGAAAGTGAATGCAACAGTCTTAACCTGGTATTACTCATATACACTAGAGAAAGGCGAAGTGGAGGGGGGTGGGGTACCTGACAAACTAATGTACAGTGAAACTGACCAAGCTCCACAATTTCATATTACTCTGACTAACAGTAGCCACAAGTAGGGCCTCTATAACCGCTAGTGGAATTACAATACATACTATGAATTACAATTTTCTCAATAAACAGAGATTGGTTTTAGCAAGGACCAGGAATACTACAATTATGTGATCTATTGCCAAGATATACTACGATCTCTCGACAACTCTTTGAGCGACACCATGCTTCCTCGGTAAATATCATTTATTCCCAAGGATATGATGAAGCAAAAGCAATACCAACCTTACCCAGTAAAGCTTTTTAATCTGTCAAATGAACTGTATCACATATAGTACACCTTGCCATGTTGTTTTGCTCCCCCCAGCCAATACTGCAATTTCATACATCCCCTTATGTCTCCTAATGCAAGATTTTAAGCATGAAAAGCAGGCAAGTTTACTTGACAACAAAAATCAAAATGTGGTGCAAATCCAACGAGAATCACTTTTTAAGTGCAATTGAGCAACAGGTAGAAAAACTTTACTTGTGAAAGTGCCAAAGAGTTTTCCTAAAACAATTGAGGATGTATTTTAAACTAACATAAGTCCCATGAAAAAAATTGAAACAAGAAAAACGAGATTATCTGGCACAAGAGAGAAATTGCCCATATGCTGTAATACTACTACAGTACCACTAAAACATGTGTTCATGGCTAGTTGTCAGAGAATCCACTTAGCTAAATATCTGTTCACAAATACATTTTTAAACAATTTTGGGGAGAAATGATTTTCTACCAAACTCAACATATTAAATGCCATATACTAAGCAGCTGATACAAACTGGTTTCTATCACTAACAATCAGGTGATGATCTCTGCAGATCTTTGATATCAACAGGATTAGTGGAAAGTTTCTTATGAAACTACTAAAAATTTTCAATTAATTTTGTAAAAAAACACTTTAAACATATATCTGAATCAGTTTTAAGTAAAAAAGAAAAAGAGACTGCCGCACTACTGTAAAGAAAGTTATTGCCACATAACAGGGCAAAAGCTTATAAGGAACATCAAAAAAGAAACACTCACAAAAAGAACTAATGTTGAAGTTTCTTAGATGGAAGTACTAAGAGGAACAAAATGAGCTTTGGCCTGCTGTGATGAGTTATAGGCTGAATGGTAAGCATACCAAAATAAATTTATAATACGAGTACTATGACCTGATGGATCAATTTTTAGTGACTAAATAACATCGTAGACTAGGTCAGAATCTGTTTACAAGAAGTTGATGGAAGCTTGTCTGATGAGAATTTTCTGCCATAGGCCTATTTGTTTCTTGTTAGTGTGCAGTGTGACTGGAAAGCTATTTTTTAGGTCTGTGACATTTTGAAAATTCTTCCCCAGTGCCAAATTCCAAATCAAAAATATAACTTACCTCTCAGGTACAGGAAAAATAATGGCCTGCAGTTTGTGAATAATGTTTATTCAGTTTACCATATACTTGCAAATACATTTTTTCACACAATTTAATCTCTTAAGGCATGCTGGAAGAAGACTGAAAGAGAAGCTAGCAAAAGACAAGCAGGTATCATGTAGTATGAGTGTAGAATAGCAAAACAAAGGGAAAGATGCTAAAACTGATGCCAAGTCTGATGTATTATCAATAAAATACTAAAACAGGAAATAGACTAAGAAAAGAGTAAGAAACATGACAGCTCCAATGTCAGTTCATTTACCACAGAAAGCATTCGTCATTGCAGATAATTTGACAAAATATAGAAAACTACCAATTGCTTAATCTGATAATACTCCATGATAACACAGTTTAATTGGCTCTTCTTAAAGGACAATCTATTAAGGTTAAGAAAGAGCGGTTTCTTTAAGAAAACAGAAATGCCAGGTAGTAAGGAAATTTCCTGAAGGATACAAATGAACACTAAAAAACTAAATGTATGTGAATCCCTCGTTACTGCTTCCTGTCATCACTGCTGCATGTGAATGTTGTTCTTGTAACAGTTTCATTGCACATTTCTGGCAGGGAAATACTCAATCCCTGTGGATTGTCAAAGTTGTGAGAGCCATGCAAAACAATGAAAACAATTAAAAAGATTTATTAATATCATTTATGCAGGACAATGGAATGTTAGGGAAAGGCTAAATTAACTAAAATTAAATGGTTTCATTAACATTTATTTGGGTAGAAACATCAATACAAAACACAAGCAATTACAATGACTGGATACATGGTACAGTACAAAAAAACCAGCTGGTATAAAATACTCTACAAAACTCAGGAACATGCTTCATTGCTACTGACAAATAAAAATAATTACAACAATACAGTATGGTTTATTTATCTATGAGAAGCTCCACTGTAGTGAACAAAATTACAAATAAAAAGTCAGATATTCACTACCTGTATATAACAAGTGAAATTTGTTACTATTATCACTGATCAGTACATGCCCTTTTGCAAATTGTATCTACAAGGTATTTTGTGAATATCACATCAAATATTGTTATCGTTGCCACTATTTTTATTTTCTACCAAACTGCTAATTACGTAATATGAAACCTCACATATAGACACAAATATTCCAATTGGGAATACAGTCATACTATTGGTTCGAACACAACAAAGCAGAATTATTATGGCAAGTAAATAACATTATATGACATATGGAGGAAAAACTCTTTGTGTGGAAGATACATCATAAGGAAGATCACTAAAGCAATGTACTTTAGACAGATATGCTACTGAATTAAAGCTGTAATATAGTCAGTAGAAAAGTGTTCACCTATGTAGTGTCAAGCACTGGAGAAAATGTGTGTATCCTGGGAAAATGTGCTTATTTTATATGAATAATTAACATTAATATCTGTGAACACACATTCCACATCATATGCAACCAAATATAATAAAATGAATGAGAAGAAGTTATGTATGCTAGGCTGTAGGGCTATAGGGTAACTGTTAATTCATGCACTCACAAGGTCTTCAGAATATTTATTAGCACACACTATATGGGAAACTACAATATTTCTTATAATGCATGGTTCAGGCAAAAGAAAGAAAAATTCTGTAAAAAATGTATTTGCAAGTACAGTACTAAAAGGTTTGGCTACTGTTAACTGCCAGCTGAGGGTAATGCTTAAGAAATAATCTAAAAGTTGAGTATTTGATTAATTTAACAATTGCTCCCACTGTAAGATTTGAATCTGAAGTAGTGTCACAACTCTATCTAAATACTTGAGACATATCTCGTAAATGCATTAAAAACCAGACATTACGAATTATGGATTGAACAATCATGGGCACTGCCTGTAGGGGAAAAGCAACCATTAGAAATTAAAACTACAGAGCAGCCACAAGCCACATACAACTTCATCTTTATTTTGACAAATTTCATTTGACCAATGCGACCATCTTCAGAAGTTAAGTAGCCGAGGGCCACTCTTTTCAAATATTGGGCTGTCTATATTTTATGTATGACGACAACACTATACGCAGTTATTATTTGTAATGAGTGGCCCTCAGTTACGTAATTTCAGAAGACGCTCACACTCTTTGAGTGAAACTTGTCAAAATAAAGGAAAACATACATGCAACTTGTGGATGCCTTGCAATTTTAATTATGGAGTGCATTTTCTGCGTGTGTTGTGTCTTCAACTATGTGCTATAAACCAAATCAATGTAGCCATTATAAAAAGTTGTGACTTGTCACATATCCAGGCTACCTTTGAAACATAACACTATGGCTGTTGGATGACAGTTAGAAAAAAGAAAATCTGCATAAGTGTTTGTGTCATTGGTCATTAAAAAAATGATTCTGATAACTTTGAATTCACCAATACAGTGCAATAGTTTACAAAGATATTCAACACCCAAAAACAAGATTACTGTCCACGACACTATTCAGAACACAAGTCAAATGTATTCTAAGTATGGTCTACTCTGTTAAAACAAACGACTTACAAACAGCAGGGGCCACACATGACTCATTACTGGCCTGTCAAAGCAGTAACAAGAATCATACACTAGGAACTGCCTACAAGATATAAGTAGTGATGACATAAGTGCTCAATGTGCAATGATTAAAGGTGAACTTTCAACATGCACAAACTGACTCTAGAGTTGAAATGCACCTTGTTTGAAGAGTAGTGCACTGTCCAAGTAAGTGACAATTCTGTAATATTGTGAGGATGAAAGACCACTGACATTTAACCTTTCATTAAAGGTTTTTCAACTCCTGTCATACTATACTAGGAAGTGGACTGGTAAACACAATGAAAGGCAAAAATTAAAAATTATTCCTATCTTCTGAAAACATCTAACAGATATATAAGAAAATGAGATAGGCCTAACTAGAGTAGTGAACTGAAGATGAAACTTGTCCGAGGAGATACTATTTCAATAGAATGTCTGTGAATGAATTTTCAAGGAAGCTGAGTACCCATGGCACTTGTTATGATATAATACTGATACCACAAGTCTCACATTAATGAGACACTAAACAGATGGCAATGTATTTAAGAGAAGGCATAACGTATAATTACAGAGCTCTGAAAAATTGAGTCGCATATTTTACTGATGGGCAACTGTCAGAACACAGTATCAGCAATGGCAATAGAACATCACAAACTGCAGTGTCCAAAACAAGGTAGGTGTAACAGAGTCGGCTGCCCTGTTGACAGTAAGAATTGCTCACGAGTGCGCGTCATATGTCTACAAAAATTTCAGTTTTACAGTTAGAGATATTTGCTGCACATTACATAATGAACAAGGCATTCGATGGATTTGTAAACACTTCAAATTTTTTCACGCGTCTTGCAGGCACCAACAACTTTGAAATTCCGTGTTTAACCCAGTTCACCCACGTTAAGACATACAGCAACTCACTAGAGCAGCTCCTCTGTACCTAGTTCACAATTAATAGCTGCAATATCTCTTTCCAAATACTAAGTTTGTTGCACGACTGACACAAACACGATGTCAATCAGTGAACTTCATGCATCATTCAATTTTAGAACGTGAAGCTAGTCGTAGACCTCACACATAGACTGATAACAACCGCGACTAAACCTAACGCTATTCTCAGCAAAACAAATCGTGTAGCTTCTGGTTCGTAAAATTGGCATCCCATGGGTTTCAGGGACGCATGTTTATGAGTTTACGCTCTATTTAACTGATATGCAGTAACAAGCTACGCCTATAACAGTCATAAATTAACTTACTATGGGTAAATACTGAGGGAGAACTTGCGAGAAGTACTGAACAAACACCATGTGAAGCATTATAACAAACCTCTGTTTATGTTTTCATAGAACAAGTAGTTTACCGGCGTAGTCTAATAAAGGCAAAGAGATAATCACAAGTTTCTACTAATAGGCTAAGTGGTCAAAAGTACTGTCACAAACTTTGGAGGGGTGGCGTTGTCGGTTGGGTCTGACAACGGTGTTCGCGGCGTCCTTAACCTGTACTTCACATGGCTGTTGACTGTTTTAGACAAGAACCAAAGGTCATCAAATCAGGTAACAGCAAAACGAAACCTGTAATTTCTATGTACCATCTGAAACATTTAAAAACACTGGACGCAAAATCCCATATGGTGTAGTAACAGATGGTGATTCTACGTCAAACTGAAAGAGAGACGCTACAAGCCACTCCCTAGCTACGGTACTGCAGAAACTATAAGCAAAAGACTCACAAACACCTAGCTCTAAGTAATTTGATCTTACCACCTTGTTTACGAACAGGCATTCTTGTCGAAACAAATAAGTCGTCTGCTGCCAGTATTCCCGTCAACTTGCACTTTAAATCACGCCTGGTGTGCCAACCTCAAAACAATGAAGTGAGAAGCACAACTATTGAAAAACTTTTCTTCATACGATTTTCAGAACTGTAATGACACACTTTCACTTTTAATAGCGTACTCCCGGTAGATAACGAATTGGCAAGGAAAACACCGCGACACTACGGAACATAAACATCCAAATTCACACAATATGGCGAGCCACGACTTACACAGCCGCGATACCAACTAGCAACTGACGTGATTGGTCAATGTAAGCTCAGTGCGTCACAAAATGTCTACTCCTTGCAGAGATCATACTACTTAGTTGATCATAGACCTGCTTAACATGGCTGTGACCTTTATGAAGGGTATTCCAGGTACTTTGTTTTATAAGAGCATACACTGGAGACATTCACAGCGTGTAGATATATCTTTTGACAGTCTTAGAAATAACAAGCGCCTGCGTTGACGGCGTCTGCAAGAGAGAGTGTGTTTACAATGTTGTTATAGTTGATTGTTTGCAGATTCGGTAGCGATAATGTTCTTAACTGTCGAGTAATATATAGTGATATTTGATAGTTGGTTCTGTTGTGAAATGTTCAGATCAATTTGTCTTAATTACGTCACTTAAGAAAAGAAAAATAACCTGTGTTAGTAGCAGCGCCGATACAGTCAGCATCAGTGCTAGTAAGTTTTCATCCCTAGCCAAGATGTAAGATCACGTATCTCTGTATTTGTTTATTATATTGAGGCCATATACAATTATCTCTGAAAACCGGACACATTGTTTAACAGAATTCTTAGAGTTTGACTTTTTCATTTTGTCTTGTAAAATACATTTTTACAATAATTATGTAGAGTACCATAACACAAAGTCGTGTAAAGTATCATTTCACTTTCTGTTAATGCGATACATAAAACTAATTAATCACAGGATGAAAACGTGAGCCCTACAACTTCAGCTTACTGTTTGTAGTCTACGATTGTTGTGCTATATTATCGTATTGTTCGATATTTTTCAGTGTTACTAAGTCACAGCATGTATTTCAAAAGGATCACCCTACTGAGAATATGGTAGATTCTGTAAAAGATAAAATGTCATTGGTTTGGAACTTCTGTGGCTTGTGTCCTCATGATATTCGGCTAGAGAAGTTAAGTTTTTATGGAATACGTAGTGCAGCATATGCCTCATTTAGAAACAGCATGCAGAAAGTTATCATAGCCTGCTTAAATAATTCAAATATTAATACAGACCCCATGTCATCTTCAATTTATCGTACAAATGATCCTCCTGGGGAGAAATTGTAGTGGGTACTTCATACATTATGATTGTTGGCCCATTACTGTTCTTGTTTTATATTAATAATATACAATTCTATTTTGGGGAGGAGGCAGAAATATCCCTGTTTGCAGATGATACAAACAGTATTGTGAGGACAGGCAACAAATCATTACCAGGGAAAACAATAAATGATGTTTTTGTAGATGCCGCAGATTGATTTTTGTCAAATGGGCTACTTATGAAAATACCAGTTATGTAATGTGAAGAGGAAAACTCACTTCCTGTTAATGCACTATACAAACAAAAGATAATAACAGGGTAGAAAGTTCAGTGTTCTTATATTGATAGAAAATTTAAAGTGAGAAGACCTATACTAGACATGCTAAAACCTTTAAGTTTGTCTCGTTTTGGCATAAGAATAATTACCAGCTTCATGGCATATAGAACTCAGTAAGTTAAGATATTTGGCATACCTTCATTTGCGAGTGTCATAAGGGACAATATTCTGCTATAACTCCACACGTAGACAAAAAATGTTCATTGTAAAAAAGAAAGTAATTAGAATTACCTGTGGTGTTCACACATGTACACATTATAGACATCTCTTTAAGCAGCTGGAATGTTAACCACAGCTTCACATTACTTTTATTTTCTTCCTGTATTTAACTTCTTTGTCAACAATCCATCTGAGTGTGAGAGTAGCAGGTATATTCACAAGTACAACTCTAGAAGGAAAAATGATCTGCATTACCCTTTAATAAACCAAATTTTGGCACGGAAAGGGATAAATGTTCAGCTATAAAACCATTTATCAATATGCACATGGAAAGAAAATTTCTTAAGGGATAACAGAAATATTTTCACAGTTTGATTAAAAATGTATCTCTTTACAAACACTTTTTCTGCCATAGAAGAATTCTTGAATAGAAATAGGTAGCCTAGTCATTTTTACAGGAAAAGCCATATAACATCAGTCATGATGATGATTTTGTTTCATCACAGTGCTTGTAGTATTTTCATGCCAGGATATTGAACACCTTTTTCAATATTTTATAGTGTTTGTGAGAGGCACCTCACTAGTTTTGTTGTTTCTTGTGTTTTGAGACTGTATAATGTCACTTTAAACACTGTATTATCCAGGATTGAATAACAACAATATAGAAACAGTCGGCTGGGATGAGTGATGAGGGTACAGGATACAGCTGCTAGGGTCAGTGTTGGGAGGCTGTGCTATGGGGGGAGGGGGGGGGGGGGAGGAAGAGCAGAGGAGTACAAAAGAAGGAGAGAGGAGAAGCAGGGAAGGAAAAAGGTTTTGTAAGTGCACTGGTGAGATAGAAGACATGTAGTTCTGGAATGGTAGCAGAGAAGGCGTTGTGTGCAAGACAGGGACTAGTGAAATTTCGTGCCAGGGGGGCTATGGGAACAAAGGACATTTTATAGGTAGATTTTCCACCTACAAAAAAAAAAAAAAAAAGCTGGTGCTGGAAAGAAAAATTGAAATGGGATGGGCTGTGAAGCAGTAATTAAAGTGAAGCATGTCATGTTGGGGAGCATGTTCAGCAACTGGGTGGTGCTGGTGTCTCTTGACCATTGTTTGCTGGTGGCCATTCATGCAGACAGACAGCTTGTTAGTTGCCACACCCACAGAGAAAGCAGCACAGTTGTTGCAGCTTGGTTGGTAGATCACATGGCTGCTTCCACAGATGGCCCTGTCTGTGATGGGGTAAGATGATTTCTGTGAAAGGACTGGAGTAGGTAGTAATGAGAGGATATATGGGACAGTTAGCTATACTGCAGTGATATGAGGCAAGGGATTGGGAACAGGGTGGAGTAGGAACAGACAAGGATACTGCATAGGTTTGGTGGGTGGCGGAATACCACTATGGGAGGTGTGATGAGGATGGTAGGGAGGATATTCCTCCCCAATATACTGTGTCTCCACAGAGAGAATATCTGCTCTCATATAGCAACACCTTCAACATATTATCTTTACTCTATCCTGTGCAAGCTTCTTCATCTCCGAATAACGACTGCACCCTACATCCTTCTGAATCTGCTTAGTGTATTCATCTTTTGGTCTCCCTCTACGATTTTTACCCTCCACGGTTCCCTCCAATACTAAATTGGTGAGCCCTTGATACCTCAGAACATGTCCTACCATTGATCCCTTCTTCTAGCCAAGTTATGCAACAAATTCCTCTTCTCCCCAATTCTGTTCAGTACCTCCACATTAGTTACATGATCTACCCATTTGATCTTCAGCATTCTTCAGTAGCACCACATTTTGAAGGCTTCTATTCTCTTTTCGTCTGCACTATTTATCGTCCATGTTTCACTTCCATACATAGCTACTCTCCATAAAAATAATTTCAGAAAATACTTCCTGAGACTCATATCTGTTGTTGATGTTAACAAATTTCTCTTCTTCAGAAACATATTCCTTGCTATCACCAGTCTATGTTTTATATCCTCTCTACTTTAACCATCATCTGTTATTTTGCTCCCTAAATAGCAGAACTCATTTACTAGTTTAAGTGTCTCATTTCCTAATCTTATCCCCTCAGCTTCCTAATCTTATTCCCTCAGCATCACCTGATTTACTTAGATTACATTCCATTATCCTTATTTTGCTTATCTTTTATACTTCTTTCAAGACGTTGTCCGTTCTATTCAGCTGCTTTTCCAAGTCCTTTGCTGTCTCTGACAGAATTATAATGTCATTGGCAAACCTCAAAGTTTTTATTTCTTCTCCATGGGTTTTAATTCATACTCCAAATTTTTCTTTTGTTTCCTTTACTTCTTGCTCAATATACAGATTGAATTACATCAGGGGTAGGCCACAGCCCTGTCTCAATCCCTTCTCAGCCACTGCTTCCATTTCGTACACTTCAACCCTTATAACTGTCATCTGGTTTCTGTACAAATTGTAATAGCATTTCCCTCCCTGTATTTTACCCATGCCACCTTTTGAATTGAAAAGAGAGTATTCCAGTCTGTGTTGTCAAAAGTTTTTTTCTAAGTTGACAAATGCTAGAAATGTAGGTTTGCCTTTCCTTAATGTATCTTCTAAGATAAGCGATGAGGTCAGTATTGCCTTGTGTGTTCCTACATTTCTATGGAATCCAAACTGATCTTCCCCAAGGTCAGCTTCCACAAGATTTCCCATTTGTCTGTAAAGAATTCGTGTTATTATTTTGCAACCATGACATATTGAACTGATAGTTAGGTAATTTTCTCACCTGTCAACACCTGCCCTCCTATATAAAAGACATCTAACTGTTTGCTCCATCGACTCTCCATAGTTGTCATTCCTTTTCCACCTGGAACCCTGCTCATCATTGTTGATGCCACATCAGTTTGCACTAACAAACTTAAGCCTAAGCTGCTACTGAACACTACCTTTCCCAGCATCTGACGAGCCTGTCACCTGGTTTAAATTTTTTAATGGTATTTTCATGTTCTGCACTGAGGGTAAGAACCTCAACACTTTCTCCCCCATTTGCTTTACTTGGTCCTCCTCAACTCAGCAATGTTGACCTCCATCTTAGGGATGGCTACACCAGTACCTATGTCCACATCAAACCTACCAACCACCAACAATACATCCACTTCAACAGCTGCCGCCCATTCCTTGACAAGAAGTCCCTTCCATTCACCCTAGCCAACTGTAGTCATCGCGTCTGTAGTGACAAGCAGTCTTTCTGCAAATGTACTAAGGGTCTCACGGAAGCATTTACAGACCGAAATTACCTTCCCAACCTTGTTCCAAAGCAGAACTCCTGCCTCGCCTCTCCAGTAACCTGCCACTTCGCACAAATCCACTATCCGGCCACAAAGAAGTGCTCCTGTCTTGACTCAGTACCACCCAGTACTGAAGCAGCTGAACCACATTCTCCACCTGTGTTTCAACTTCCTGTCATTGAGCCCTGAAATGAGGAATATCTTCCCAGCTCTCCTTCTCACCCCTCCCACAATAGTGTTTTGCCACCTGTCAGACTTATGCAATATCCTTGTCTGTTATTATTCCACCCCTGCTCCAGATCTCTTGCCTCATATCACTGCAGTAGACCTAGATGCAAGACCTGCCCCATACATCCTTCCACTACCATGTACTCCAGTACTGCCACTGGCATCTCTTACCCCGTCAAAGGTAGGGCCACCTGTTGAAGCAGTCATGTGATCTGCCAACTAAGCCGCTACCACTTAACCACTGTCTACATGTACATGATAACTAACAAGCTGTCTGTCTACATGAATGGCCACCACCAAACTGTAGCTGAGAGACAGGAGGACCACCCAGTTTCCGAACACGCCACCCACTTTATTGACTGCTTCACAGCCTGTGCCATCTAAATTCCTTCTACCAACACCAGCTCTTTCTCAACTGCACGTGTGGAAACTCTCCCTACAAAATATCCTTTGCTCCCATGACCTCCTGTGAGCTAAACCTTTGGTAGTCCCTGTCTTCTGCATACCCATCCCTTTCCATACTCATACTCCAGTACTACAGACATCTTTTCCCACTTATTACCATCCCCATCATGCCCCCCCTCCCCCCCCCCCCCCCCCCAACAGTGCACCTAGCAGCTCTATTGGTCCCCACCATGTCCATGCATGCTTCGACAGGCAGCTCTAGCTTCTTCTCCCATCCCTATCCTAATATTTGTCCTCCTTCTCACCTCAAGTGTCCTTTTACCTCACCACCAATCCTAGCTGATTGCTGCTTACATCAGGCACAATCACAGTTGGGCCTCAGTGCCCAGAGACAGAGTATGTAAGTTGTGCTTGCGTGGACATTTGCTTGTTTTTCACTTTGGAGAAGGACTTTGTGTAAAATCTTAAATATTTTAATAGTCTTTTTCATTGTGTCTGTCAGCAGCTCAACACCACCTCTATGTAGTGAATCATTTCAATATTGTTTTTGGTCTTCGGTTTTATGAGATCCCACACCTCTGTCGCAGTACCCGTTAAAATATGTAGTAAAGGAGACATTAACAATTTCTACATGATTCTTTTGTCACATTTTCAAATAAAATCCTTTTTTCCCAAATGAATTTTAACAAAGTCCCCTTACAGATACCAGTAATGGAGAGACACCATGCTTTATGCTTTCATCTTTTAATGTGTTAATATTTTTTGTTACTGTCAATAAAAATCAGTTTCAGGTGAACTTTGACATACAGTTACAATACAGGACAAAAAAATAATTTTCATGTTGCCTTTGTCTCCTTGTTCTATATTCATAATCAATTTATGTTCTCGAGTGGTAAGATATTCAGCAACTTCCCATCTAACATAGAGCAAGAAATTGTAAACACCTACAAATTCAAAAGAAAATTAAAAATATATCTCATTAGCCATGCTTCATGCAAATTATCTGAATATGAAGACTCAGGAGTTCAAAAATTCTGTTGGCTGTATGGCAAGTAGCAGTGTGTGTTATATCACAGTGTGGATCTCCTACTGCCGTTACAGCATCCCACATACGTGTCACCATCGATATCTGTCTTCCTATGGTTCCTGTTCATCTTCTATTTCACTTTTTCTCGTGGCCTTCTTTACCCTATATAATCCGGCAACCTTTGATCTTCCTCTTCTCCATCTTCCCTGAGAATGGTACATCAAGTTCTTATTTGACCATCTGCCATTCACTGTGTATATCCATACCAGGCGAGCTGCCATTCTTCTATTCTGTCTGTGATGTTTTCTTGGGACTCGAACATTTCTGTAATCATATTTCTTACTTGGTCTCACCGAAGTATTATACACAGTCTTGTGAGATAGTCCATTTCTACAGATTTTAGTTTGTTTCAATTTTTTCCAGTAAACTCCTAGTGCTCACATTCGTAAGTTGTTATAGGCTCTACAATACTTATGTAAAACATCCTTTTTAGTTTCCAACTTATTGTGCACCGTAACAGGAAGTTTAGCTTCTGGATTGCTGTTTCCCCATGGACTATTCATTGCTGTACCTCCCAGTTACCTGTTCCATATTCTGGTGAAATTTTTTACCTGGCTTGATGTGGTGGTCATCAGCTATTGTGTTTCCTACTCTTCCTCCACTTCATAGCTGTTCATTATTTTCAAAATTTACTTTCGGTCCCCACTCATCAAATTGTCACGTAGAGGGAGGTGTAATTAGATGAATGACGAACACTAACTTCACTTAATGGAGGTTTATTCAGCGCTTGCACATACAAGAGCACGGAGCGAACTGCCTACAGCCAGAACACATACGGTATATATACAGTTACAGAACTTTCCAGTACAATGATTCTTGACATTTGTGGATACTTCTAGAATGTACTCGAACCAAATATAGAAATTAAAATTTTACAGTTCAGGTGAGATTTGTTGAACTCACGACCCTCCATGCAACAGTCTAGTGTCATAACCACTACACCATGATGACTGTGCTACTGAGCTTCTTCTGCGACAATGTTGTTGTTGTGGTCTTCAGTCCACAGACTTGATTTGATGCAGCTCTCCATGGTACTCTATCCTGTGCAAGCTTCTTCATCTCCCAGTACTTACTGCAACCTACATCCTTCTGAATCTGTTTAGCGTATTCATCTCTTGGTCTCCCTCTATGATTTTTACCCTCCATGTTGCCCTCCAAAGCTAAATTGGTGATCCCTTGATGCCAAGGAATATGCACTACCAACTGATCCCTTCTTCTAGTCAAGTTGTACCACAGATTTCTCTTCTCTCCAATTCTATTCAATACCTCCTCATTAGTTATATGATCTACCCATCTAATCTTGAGCATTCTTTTGTAGCACCACATTTCAAAAGCTTCTATTCTCTTCTTGTCTCAAGTATTTATTATTCATCTTTCACTTCCACACATGGCTACTCTCCATACAAATACTTTCAGAAATGACTTCCTGACACTTAAATCTATACTCGATGTTAACAAATTTCTCTTCTTCAGAAACACTATCCTTGCCATTGCCAGTCTACATTTTATATCCTCTCTACTTCTACTATCATCAGTTATTTTGCTCCCCAAATAGCAAAACTCCTTTACTACTTTAAGTGTCTCATTCCCTAATCTAATTCCCTTAGCATCACCCGATTCAATTTGACTACAGTCCATTATCCTCATTTTGCTTATGTTGATGTTCATCTTATACCCTCCTTTCAAGACACTGTCCATTCCGTTCAACTGCTCTTCCAAGTCCTTAGCTGTCTCTGACAGAATTACAATGTCATCGCCGAACCTCAAAGTTTTTATTTCTTCTCCATGGATTTTAATTCCTACTCCGAATGTTTCTTTTGTTTCCTTTACTGCTTGCTCAATATACAGATTGAATAACATCGGGGATAGGCTACAACCCTGTCTCACTCCCTTCCCAACCACTGCTTCCCTTTCATGTCCCTCGACTCTTATAGCTGCCATTGGTTTCTGTACAAATTGTAAATAGCCTTTTGCTCCCTGTATTTTACCCCTGCCAGCTTCAGAATTTGAAAGAGAGTATTCCAGTCAACTTTGTCAAAAGCTTTCTCTAAGTCTACGAATGCAAGAAACGTAGGTTTGTCTTTCCTTAATCTATTTTCTGAAACAAGTCATAGGGTCATTATTGCCTCACGTGTTCCAACATTTCTACGGAATCCAAACTGATCTTCCCCGAGGTTGGCTTCTACCGGTTTTTCCATTCGCCTGTAAAGAATTCGTGTTAGTATTTTGCAGCCGTGGCTTGTTAAACTGATAGTTCGGTAATTTTCTCATATGTCAATACCTACTTTATTTGGGATTGGAATTATTATATTCTTCTTGAAGTCTGAGGGTATTTCGCCTGTCTCATACATCTTGCTCACCAGATGGTAGAGTTTTGTCAGGGCTGGCTCTCCCAAGGTTATCAGTAATTCTAATGGAATGTTGTCTACTCCCGGGGCCTTGTTTCGACTTAGGTCTTTCAGTGCTCTGTCAAACTCTTCACGCAGTATCATATCTCCTATTTCGTCTTCATCTACATTCTCTTCCATTTCTGTAATATTGTCCTCAAGAACATCGCCCTTGTATAGACCCTCCATATACCCCTTCCACATTTCTGCTTTCCCTTCTTTGGTTAGAAGTGGGTTTCCATCTGAGCTCTTGATATTCATGCAAGTGGTTCTCTTTTCTCCAAGGGTCTCTTTAATTTTCCTGTAGGCAGTATCCATCTTATTCCTAGTGATATGCACCTCTACATCCTTACATTTGTCCTCTGGCCATGCCTGCTTAGCCATTTTGCACTTCCTGTCGATCTCATTTTTGAGACGTTTGTATTCCTTTTTGCCTGCTTCATTTACTGCATTTTTATATTTTCTCCTTTCATCAATTAAATTCAATATCGCTTCTGTTACCCAAGGATTTCTTTTAGCCCTCGTCTTTTTACTTACTTGATCCTATGCTACCTTCACTATTTCATCTCTCAAACCTATCCATTCTTCTTCTACTGTATTTCTTTCCCCCATTCTTGTCAATCAAGCTCTCTACAACCTCTGGTTCTTTCAGTTTATCCAGGTCCCATCTCCTCAAATTCCCTCTGCCCCTGGAAATGTCTTACAATTTAAAACCTGGTTCCTGAATCTCTGTCTTACCATTATATAATCTATCTGAGACCTTCGAGTATCTCCAGGCTTCTTCCATGTATACAACCTCCTTTTATGATTCTTGAACCAAGTGTTAACTATGATTAAGTTATGCTCTGTGCAAAATTCTACCAGGCAGCTTCCTCTTTCATTCCTTCCTCCCATTCCATATTCACCTACTACTTTTCCTTCTCTTCCTTTTCCTACTGTCGAGTTCCAGTCACCCATGACTATTAAATTTTCGTCTCCCTTCATTATCTGAATAATTTCTTTTATCTCATCATACATTTCATCAATCTCTTCGTCGTATGCGGAGCTAGTTGGCGTATAAATTTGTACTACTGTAGGTGTGGGCTTCATATCTATCTTGGCGACAATAATCCGTGCGCTATGCTGTTTGTAGTAGCTTACCCGCATTCCTATTTTCCTATTCATTATTAAACCTACTCCTGAATTACCCCTATTTGATTTCGTATTTATAACTCTGTATTCACCCGACCAGAAGTCTTGTTCCTCTTGCCACCGAACTTCACTAATTCCCACTATATCCAATTTTAACCCATGCATTTCCCTTTTTAAATTTTCTAACCTACGTGTCCGATTATGGGATCTGACATTCCACACTCCGATCCATAGAATGCCAGTTTCCTTTCTCCTGATAACATTGTCCTCCTGAATAGTCCCTGCCTGGAGATCCGAGTGGGGGCTATTTTACCTCCAGAATATTTTACCCAAGAGGACGCCATCATCTTTTAACCATACAGTAAAGCTGCATGCCCTCGGTAAAAATTACGGCTGTAGTTTCTCTTGCTTTCAGCCGTTCGCAGTACCAGCACAGCAAGGCCGTTTTGGTTAGTGTTACAAGGCCAGATCAGTCAATCATTTGTCTGGCCTCTCAACAGATACCCCTCCGTTGTGGTTGCACCTACGGTACGGCCATCTGTATCACTGAGGCACGCAAGCCTCCCCACCAATGGCAAGGTCCATGGTTCATGGGCGACAATATTCTTGTTATAATTTTCTTGTCATAAAGCAAATATCATCCTCATTGCAAATAAATATCTAAAGTAAAGAACCGAGTGAGGTGGCGCAGTGGTTAGCACACTGGACTCGCATTCGGGAGGACGACGGTTCAATCCCGTCTCCGGCCATCCTGATTTAGGTTTTCCGTGATTTCCCTAAATCACTTCAGGCAAATGCCGGGATGGTTCCTTTGAAAGGGCACGGCCGATTTCCGTCCCCATCCTTCCCTCACCCGAGCTTGCGCTCCGTCTCTAATGACCTCGTTGTCGACGGGACGTTAAACACTAATATCCTCCTCTAAAGTAAAGAAAACAACTGAATATATGACTTTTGCAGGTAGGCCTGAAACTCAATTACAGTAATATTAAGATAATTTTTAATTAACATATTGATAAAAAACACCAATTACTTGTAGTATTATCCATTTTGAAGTGTGAGGTGCAACTTGCTATGCTTTAATAGTAGAAATTAACAGTGAATCATAGAACTAGTTTATAAGTATTTGCACTTATGCAATTGAAGACAGCATATAGATGCACATTAAAATAAATATACATATGAGTAAATATTACCTTGATTGCTTTTGTTAAACTGAACAAGGTTTTCAAAACTAAGCTTCCAGTGTGTCTCAAAAGGAACGTTAGCAATCAGTGTGTATTGAGGCATGTGTAACTGTTTCAAAACTGAAGATTGCTTACAAACAGTGGAGAGATGCATGTTGGCAATTACTTGGAGAGACAAAAAAATCAAACAAATGAACAAGGAGACAGACTTTAGTAGAACATATGACTGTAATGAAAATGAAATAATTGTGGGCTGGACATGTAGCCAGGTGAATTGATGGTAGATGGGCCATAGAAATTTAATGGTTCGTTCCAGTAGGTAAGAAAGGCAATGTTAACAACCTTGTGGCAGATAATACATGACAGGAAATATGTAAGGTGATTAATGCATGGAAAAGTGTAGAGGGGGCCTGTATGGATTACAGGTAAATGATGATGATGGTGATAAGCTCCATGATCAGTTAACTTTGGTTCAACTGCTATAGAACAGAGAAAAATAAAGTTACCTATTTAAGTCACTGGTTGTGAAATAGTGAGATTGGAATTTGTGTCCAGGCATCCACAATTTTTTCCCCTATAATGTAAATGCAGCCAGACTGCGAGCAGCAACGCATGACAGGAGAAGTGGCGGGAGTAATGTGGGACGTGAGATGCTGCACTAACAATCAGCACGACCTTGTAGCCATTTGCTGTGTGCAGCCGAGATGGTTGATACAGTGTGGTTCATAAGTAGAGTGTACAGAGCAGTTTGGAAAGCAGCAAGTGAAACACAGGAGAGAGAAAAAAGCGGAAGGGATAGTGAGTGTAGTAATACGTTAGGAAATAGTAACAGAGGAAAATGGCACTGGGTTACGGGATGGAAGAAAAGCCGTTAAGCAAAATCGAACAGTGGAAAATCCAGGATGGAATAATGACAGTGTTATGAAAAGGATAGTTGCTACTCACCATGTAGCAGAGATGTTGAGTTGCAGTACAACAAAAAGCTTGTCAGCAAGGAAGCTTTCAGCCAAAAAAGGCCTTTCTCAGAAATATACAAAACACACACTCACACTCACTCACTCACTCAAACACAGCTCGCACACACATGGCCACAGTCTCCAGCAACTATCCTTTTCATAATATTGTCATTCCATCCTGGGTGTTCCATTGTTTGATTTTGCATAACAGCTTTTGTTCCATCCCATAACCCAGTACTCTTTTCCTTTGTTACTCAATGTCTGTCTGTCCTTTCTCCTCTTTCCTGTGTTTCACTTGTCACCTACCAGACTGCAGTGCACACCTGTTATGAAAAATTAGGCAAAGAAGTACCAACACACCAAGGAAAGTTTACTTCAGTTAGTGACACAACAATTTGCAGCTTGTGCTGTGCGAATGACGTAGTTCTAGTGCTGAATAGTGCAAAATAATTCAAAAAATAACAAAGTAAGTGACAGGTGCCAGTGACTATATGAGAAAAGAAACTGATAACGAACAGCACAACTGTGCATAAATGTTTGGTCAGTGAAAGCCCATTACCAAAAAGATGTAATTTAATTAGTGGAGATACATTGTAAATGAAAGATTATCTCATGCACATTCACTTAAGAAAGTGTGCTGTGGTTATAATCATAAAAAATAATTACATAAAGCAAGTAAAATTGAATGGCGTTGGGACATACTCAAGAGGTTTTCACACGTAATTGGACAGGTCTTTTCCCTCACATACACTCACTCATTTTCTTGGCTTTGCAAAGAGTTAGTGTTGTTACTTAATAATATCTGTTCAGTGTACATTACTATGATGGTGAGTGTGTGTGTGTGTAGTGTCGTGTTAGTGTGTGTGTGGAGGGATTGGAATAGATTGGATTGGAAGAAAGCCAGTGCTGACACACAGCTCACTCCATTCAAAATAGCACCAAATGGACCGCCGAACAGAAAGCCTTGTGAACGAACAGGTGGTCGTTCCTTCATCAGGTTCGATCAGGAATACGTGGGCAGGGTTTGCTATTTATTGGGAGCTCCAGTGTTAGTCATGTTATGGAGCCCTGTAGGAACATAGCATTCAGGGCTAGAAAGAAAGCCAGTGTGCACTCAGTAAATCTGCCGGGGGGGCCTCCTTCGAGATGTGGAGGCCGTCTTGCCTGCAGCTGTTAAGCATACAGGGTGCAGTCGTCTGCAAATTGTGGCACACGTCGGCACCAGTGACGCCTGTCGCAAAGGTTCTTACAAGAGGCTGGCGGAGGTAGTGGAGACTGCTGGCCCCGCGCAAGGGGTGCAAGCAGAGCTCGCCATTTGCAGCATCATTCCCAGAGTTGATCGGGGTCATTTAGTTTGGAGTCGAGTGGAGGGTCTCAACTAAAGGCTTCATCATCTCTGTGACAGTCTTGGCTGCAATTTCTGGACTTGCGTTATCAGGTGGGAATTTGTAGAACTCTCCTCTTGTTAGGTCAAGGGTGCACTACACAAAGGAAGCAGCTACTCGGGTAGCAGAGTACTTTGAGGTGCTGTCATTGGCACTCACCAGTCAATATGTGTATAGGGAAATTGGACCATATTAAGAGTAAAGACATTTCAACTGTAAAAATTTTATCAGTAAATTGCTGAAGTTCTAATCACAAGGTTCTCAAATTTACTTCCCTCAAGGATAGTTCTCAACCTCAAATTATTCTTGGGATTGAGTGCTGGCTAAAACCCAAAGTAAAACGCTCTGAGATATTTAGCAATTATTGGAGTGTTTATCGGAAAGACATATTAGACATTGTAGGAGGGAAAGCATTCATTGCATTCGACGAAAATTATATCTTGACTGAAATTGAAATTGAGTGTGATAGTGAAGTTATCTGGTTGCACATAATAGGTTTAGGTGAAACCAAGTTAATTGTTGAATGTTTTTCGTGGCCACCCATCTTTGCTGTGACAGTTCTAGAGTCATTCAAAGGAAGTCTATGGTTAGTTCTGCATAAATACCCAGGTTGTGCGATATAGTTGGTGGTGACTTTAACCTATCAGTATAGATTGCGATGTCTATGGATATATTGGAGGGGATACAGACAGACAGTCTTGTGAAGTACTTTTGAACATTTTTTCTGAAAACTGTCTTGAGTGGCTAGTTCGGCAGCCCACATGCAATGAAAGTATCTTGTAGCTTGTGGCCACAAACAGGCTGGACCTTTTGGTGTCATTATGGAGATGGGGATATGTGATCATGATGTCATCATAGTGACTATGGTTACAAAGTTAATAAATCAATCAAAAGGGCGAGGAGAGTGTTTCTGCTAGAAAGATCAGGTAATCAGTTGTTAGTATCTCACTTAGACAGTGAACTGCAATCATTTAATTCCAGAATGATGGATGTAGAGGAATTATGGGCAAAGTTCAAACAGACTGTAAATCATGCTCTGGATAATTATGTGCTTAGTAATGGATTCAAAGGCTGTTGTACTCTAAATTCAAAAGAGTACATGCAAATGATGAGAAGCAAAGATTAGTAGAGATTTGCTTGTCTGTGAAAAGATCAACATGTGAAGTTTACAACAGCTATCACCGTCATATCGTGGCTAAAGATCTGGCAGAGAACCTGAAAAAATTCTGATCCTATGTAAAATCACTAAGCAGGTCCGAGGCTTTCATCCAGTCACTTGTTGACCAGTCTGATATGGCAGTAGAAGATAGCAAAAGGAAGGCTGAGGTTTTAAATTCCGTGTTTAAGAAAGCATTCATGCAGTAGAATTGTACAAACGTACCATTGTTTGACCAGCACTTGGCATTTCGTATGGGTGTTATAGTAATAAGCATCCGTGGCGTAGAGAAACAACTGAAAGAGGTGAAAACAAATAAGTTGCCGGGTCCAAATGGAACTTCAATTCGGTTTTACAAAGAGTGCACTGTGTCATAGGTCCCTTACTTAGTTTGCATTTATTGTGAATATCTCGACCAGGGCAAAGCGCCAAGTGATTGGAAAAAAGTGTGGTGACTCTTGTATATAAGAATAGTAAAAGAATGGGCCCACAAAAATACAGACCAATATCCTTAAGATTGGTTCGCTGTAGAATTATAAAGCATATTATGAGTTCAAATATAATAAATTTCCTAGAAATCAGAAAGCTTGTGTCCATGAATCAGCACGGCTTTAGAAAGCATTGCTCATGTGAAACCCAGCTTGCTCTTTTCTCACATGACATACTGTGAACTATGGATGAAGGGCAACAGGCAGATTCAATGTTTCTAAATTTCTGAAAAGCATTCAACACAGTACCCCACTGCAGACTGTTGACGAAGGTAGTTGTGCACTTGGAATAGGCTCCCAGGTATATGACTAGCTTAAAGACACCTTAAGTAATAGAACTCAGTGTGTTGTCCTCTATGGCGAGTGTTCATCGGAGACAGGGGTAACATCAGGAGTGCCCCAGGGAAGTGTGATAGGACCATTGCTATTTTCTATAAACGTAAATGATTTAGCAGACAGGGTGAGCAGCAGTCTGGAGTTGTTTGCTGATGATGCTGCTATGGTGTACAGGAAGGTGTCAAAGATAAGTTACTGTAGTTTGATACAAAATGAACCTGGACAAAATTTCTGGTTTGTGTGATTAATGGCATTTGGCTCTTTATATAGAAACATGTAAGTTAATGCAGATGAGTAGGAAAAACAAACTTGTAATGTTCGGATACAGCATTAGTAGTGTCGTGCTTGACACAGTCACATTGTTTAAATATCTGGGCATAACGCTATGAAATGGAATGAATGTGTGAGGATTATGGAGGGAAGGAAAGTCATCAACTTTGGTTTCTTGGGAGAATTTTAGGAAAGTGTAGTTCATCTGTAAAGCAGACCATGTGTAGGATGCTAGTGCGACCTAATCGTGAATCCTGCTCAAGCGTTTGGGATCCACACCAGGTCAGTTTGAAAGAAGACACCAAAGCAATTCAGAGGCGAGCTGCTAGATTTGTTAACGGTATGTTCAAACAGCATCAAGTGTTACGGATATGCTTCGGGAGCTCAAGTGGGAATTCCTGGATGAAAGAAGACATTCGACCGAGCGAGGTGGCGCAGTGGTTAGACACTGGACTCGCATTCGGGAGGACGACGGTTCAATCCCGCGTCCGGCCATCCTGATTTAGGTTTTCCGTGATTTCCCTAAATCACTCCAGGCAAATGCCGGGATGGTTCCTCTGAAAGGGCATGGCCGACTTCCTTCCCCATCCTTCCCTAATCCGATGAGACCGATGACCACACTGTCTGGTCTCCTTCCCCAAACAACCAACCAAACCAACCAAAGAAGACATTCATTTTGAAGAACACTACTGAGAAAGTTTAGAGAACCGACACTTGAATCTAACTGCAGAGTGATCTTAATGGCCGCCAAGATACATTTCGCACAGGGACCACGAAGATAACATACAAGAAATTATGCCTCATACAGAGGCATATATTCAGTTGATTTTCGCTCGCTCTATCTGCATTTGGAACAGATGCACTGTGTGGAGTATCTATGTGGATGTAGCTGTAGAAGGCAACAGACAGACATATGGATCACCATCAACAGTGTTATGTGCCCTCACAGTATGAGAGACTGCAGATAGGGTTGGATTTAACCAAGGACATTAGTGCAAAGTTTGGTGATGAATAACTTTATGCAACTATCACTCTTCCCCTTACCAGCCAAATGTTGGTAATGAAAATTTCTACTATGACCTGGTTTCGAAGAGCTACTATCAAGTCAAGCAGCAGCACACAATGTGTATTAATGAAATCTGCTATGAAAATCCAGATGGAATGTAACAATATAATGAAAAGGATAGAAGGATAGTTGCTACTCACCATATAGTGGAGATGCTGAGCCACAGATAGGCATAACAAAAGGCTTTCGGAAAGTGATTTTTAGGCCAACAAGGCCTTTGTTGAAATCAGACAAAACACACACACACACACACACACACACACACACACACACACACACACACACACACACGACCATGGTCCTTGGCAGTTGAAGCCAGACTTTCAATGATGTTTGTGCTCATATGTGCCATTTATATTGAAAGAAAGCAACTTAACATTAAATTTTAATGTAATTTTTCAGGCTTTAAAGTTTTAAGTTATATTATAATACAATGTGTGTGTGAGTGTTGTCTAAATTCGAGAAAGCCATGTTGGCTAAAAGCTCACTTTCCCACAGTCGTTTTGTTGTGCATGTCTGCGACTCAGCATCTCTTCTATATGGTGAGTAGCAACTATTCTCTTCATTGTAATGTTATATCTACAATGGAAGTGGATATAGTGCAAGTAAGAAACATCCATGTACCTAACTGTGCCCTACCTACATTGCTGGAAGTTGGGAGACATTGGCTCATCAAGTGAAGTGTGCAAGCCTTGGCAAAAGCTTATAAACTGGTAAATGCTCTACTATGTCATTTTCTTCACTGGGAAGGAATGATAAAGGAAGGTTAGTGTCACGCAACCACAACAATGTCTTTAAGAGAGTGAGTGCAAGCTTGAATTGGGCTATGATGGAGAAGAAATCTAATTACTTGTGTTAGTTTGCAATTTCATAAAGTGTCTGATTTCTTTACGGCAACGGCCTTACCGCAGTGGATACGCCGGTTCCCGTGGGATCACCGAAGTTAAGCGCTGTTGGGCATGGTCGGCACTTGGATGGGTGACCATCCAGGCCGCCATGCGCTGTTGCCATTTTTCGGGATGCACTCAGCCTCGTGATGCCAATTGAGGAGCTACTCAACCTAATAGTAGCGGCTTCGGTCAAGAATACCATCATAACGTCTGGGAGAGCAGTGTGCTGACCCCACACTCCTCCTCTCCTCATCCTCTTTTTGAGGATGACACAGTGGTTGGATGGTCCCGATGGGCCACTTGTGGCCTGTAGACAGAGTGGTGGTCTGATTTCTTTGCTTTTCCAGTGCCGTCAGTTTTGACTCTGTATGAAATAATGTTCAGTACTGTATCATTGTTTGCCATGTTTCTTTCATGCCATTGTGATACAATGTAGATTATTAGCCCACAATTTTATTTATAACTTTTGATGATGTTTGTGCTCATATGCGCCGCCTACATTGCAAGAGAGCAGCTTAACGACTAAATTTTAATGTAATTTTTCATGTTGTTCACTCTAAAGTTTTAAGTTACAGTGTGGTTGTACATGAAAGTGTGAGTATTTAACTGGTTAATTAATTGCCTGTTGCAACCAAAATGTGCTTCATTCATCTGAAACACCCAGGTGGATTGTAAATCACCAGAAACTGGACAAGAAATGCGTAAAACCAGACGTGGTTCAAAGAAATAAAGTTTTTTCAGCCTTTGTGACTAGTTGCTGATGCTACTGTACAACTTCTATTCCAGTACAAGCATTCTGATATTATGACATAGCTAAAATTCTTTTTGCATTAATAATAATCTAGTAGTTCTAGGGTTCTTAGTTCCCACCAAGGTTAATGTTTAGCCAGGAACAGTAGCACATCAACTACATCTGTACTGTATACAGAAAGTTCCTTGTAAGCCAGTCATTATTGCTGTTGGAAAAATATTTCACCAGTAACATCATTGTGCTCTCAACAGATTTGCAAAATTAACTAAAAATGGTGTCACCACAGATAACTGCAATCAATCCTTTCACTGTAACTTCATGGCAAATCAGTGGTCTTATTAATGAGGAAGTAATTTATATGCTGTACTCTGTACAAAAATTCTTCTTTAGTAGACTTGAAGTACTCACTCTGCCAATAATTTTTTTTTTTCTCCAACTCTTCACTCTATTTTAGTGGATTCCTTTAATTTTTTGATTATTTTTCTCATTCGTCACTAATTGTCAGTGTTTGAAGAAAGGAATCTGGATCTTTTCAGGTATAATGTTTTCTTATTTTATAACTTGAATAAAATAACATTGTGACTGGCAAAAATGATGTTAGCTGAAAGTGATGCCAGTGTGGAGCCAGCCACGCATGCCCAGGCATTGCATGTATGTGCAAAACAGACAATACACTGTGCATGTGGCACTTGAGAAAGGACTGCAATTGACTTGCAACTGGCTCCTACCTCTTGACTGGCTGAAACATCAATCACAAGGTTATTTTAATCAAAGTATACTAGTCATTTCATTAAGCTGTAAGTGTTTTCTGTTTACCTGTTGCTGATGTTACCTGATCTTGAAAATGTTTTTGTCTGTATCATATATTTGACAAAATTAATGTCCACCTCCAAATATTTAAGAACATCTTAATGATGTGATTTCCAGAGACAAAAACAATATGAAAGACTGAGTATGGCAGTTCAGAAAAGAAGAGAACAAGATATACCACCAGGAGCGATAATTCTGTCAGAGGAGAATGTGTTGGAGTACCATTGGAAACTTGTGAAGCACTGGACTCCTACTGAAGACGTGTAAGAATAAGATAATTTCAATTATATTTTTACCTTTCCTCTGTGCGTTGCGTTTCTTCAGCTGCTTGTGAGATGACGATTTTTGCAAATCTCATGTAATAATCTTTCATATTTATTCACTCATCTTGTGGGCATGCATCTGGGACAGTATTATTCCTTGTTCCCATATTTTGGCTGATAATCATACAGCCAGTCTTCAAGGTGAGCTGATGACAGGTTTAGACATAATTCCCACCTAAGCAGTATGATATGCCATATGGTACACAATGTGATTTACAATATGATGCAGAAGCAGTCCGTATTGGTGGAGTGCATACGAACATAGTTGAGGCAGTTTACCTAGTTCACATTGGGACAACAATGATAAAAAATCGATGCCCACAATTGTCATACCGTCCAGTACAACAGTGAGGGTTGCTCCACATAATAGTGTTGTACAACGCACAAAAAGTGGAGGGGGGCAGGGGGGAGAGTGCTAGTTGTTCCACATAGAATATTGTGCGATATGCAGAAAGTGGAGGGAAGGCCAAATTTTATCTGATGTGCATAAAAAGATGTCTATGTAAATGAAGCAAAGCTATATCTGTCTCTGTACTTAGTTTCTGAGTAAAGTGTTTTCTTTTTGTGTAAAAAATTAAAAACCATGCTATTTGATTTGCATGTGTTCTCTGCATTGCAGCTTTTCTCATTTGATTCTAAGGAAATTTTGTGGTAAAGAAATTAATTTATTTCACCTTATAGGCTCACAACACAACCTGACAAAGAACTGGTCTTCGTTTCACTGTTGCCCATAGTTATTGTGATACTTCACAATGAAGTAACCATCCGTGCAGATTTTGAAAAGTTTGCTATGAAAAACATAGTCACTGGCCAGTTTACATTTGGTGCACTTATATCATACACAGCTACACACAAAATGTAGCCAACATATCAAAATTGATTTTGAAGTTGGAAAAGAAGCCTTGTCTGTTTTCACTCTTGAATGAATGGATGATATATATTGGAGGTTGTCCATGATGAGGTTGTCAGCAATGCACCACAGGCAAGGTTATTGCTGGCTGTTGTGTGGAGCTGCCTTTTGTTTCTCTTTCTTGTATGCTGACAATACAATGTGAAGCATTCACTAGCATGTGTGCTTTCAAGCTGGAAAGACATCTGCACTTGTACATTTCACAGTTTCAGTGCTGCATGTAGTCAGCATGTCATTCACACAGGAGGAATGTTCAAAGATCGTCTTCATCATCCAGTTTGTTGAGAAAAGTCCTTGTCTACGGAATTACACAATGAAATCTTATTTTAGGGCAGATGTGATGACTAGCTTGATGTGGAGGAAGGTTGCAATGGAAATGGGAAGAAACAGGTAAGAACTTCCTGTGCAGTCTGTGCCTTCATTTTCAACTCCTTGTTTTCCTTGTTGCAGTTTCTAATTCAGATAACAAACCTATGGTATGTGATTATAAAATGTTAATTGCATTCTAAAAGTGCATCATTTTAAACTACCACTGATGGTGCTACATGTCTGATGGACACATATGAATTATTTGAACAGTTTAATATTTCTCTCTCTCTCTCTCTCTCTCTCTCTCTCTCACTCTCACACACACACTCTATCTATCTATCTATCACTTGGGGGGGGGGGGGGGGGGGGGAAGACATGGTTTTGTATGCTGCAATACACTGCTGAAGGGTGTAGGAGTGTTTTTTGTAAAATGTACTGTTCCTCAGTACAATGATATCACTGAAGTGAGACTGCACTCTGATGAGCAGATGGTCTGGCAGATTAGCATTGCTCCACTCAGCAAGCGTTTGTCAAACAGTAGTTATTTCACCCCTGTTGCTGGTAGCATTGGCAATGGGAGAGGATGTAAATTTGAATGGCCCATATTCTTATGATCTGATGTAGAAACACTGATTTTTGTGAGCTGAGGAAAGAATAATAAACCAGTGTGTACATTTTCTTCTTATTTATTATTAAAATATAAACATAAGTACAGTCCCATTAAAATAAGTTTATGCCTGGTAGTTTAAAAACATTGGATGGAGACAAGCAGTTTTCCTATTTTGGATCACACACATCAGCAAGTTTACTACTCTACATGATGGTGCAGTGGTTAGTACACTGGACTCACATTCTGGAGGATGATGGCTCAAATCCGCATTGCGCCATCCTGAATTAAGTTTTCCATGATTTTCCTAAATCGCTTCAGGCAAATGCTGGGATGGTTCCTTTGAGAGGCCATCCTTCGCTAAGCCAATGGGATCGATGAACCCAAATCACCTAACCTCTGCACAGCAACTCACTACAATATGAACAACTTCAGCACATTGTGCACCATCCATCAATGCAGATACGCTACACTTCACCAGTCAGTCCCTGTGAAAGGGTTATATAAACGCTAATGCCCTTTTTATAGCAAACCCATGTATTTTCATTGGACAGAAATTTCTCCTTCATATTGAGAAAACTGTTACTTAGCTAATTCTGTAAGCAAACAGTTTAAGACCATGACGACAATTCCTCAAAGGCACTTTAATCAGGCACTGAAGGCACATTAGCATATCCCTGAAGAATGCTGAGACTTTTCATCAAGAAAGCAAATAAAGTTGTACAATACGCAAGCGGCTTTTACTGTCACAACGGCACATTCCTCATTGCAGTCGGTTGGCTCCTCAAACACTCAAAATGTTGATGTTAATATGCTGAAAGTGCTTTCAACATTATTTTGATTTCCAGATAGCTGAGAATTGAAAATTCTTTTCACATCATTTTCTTTTCAGAAGTGGCTGCATTAGGTACAGAAGTAAAGGGAAATCCCCGTCACCAACAAAGTAGCATGAGAATAGCCCATTATTTCAATCTCCCGCCAGGCAAACAGGATCCAAAACATTCAGTTTACATTCCTTCAACTACAGATCAATCGAAGGGTGGGGGTATACTGCTCCATTGCCAACCCATCTGATATCTCACCAAAATCAGTCAGTATAAACATGCCATTTGCATCAGTGACAGCTGTCAGCCCAATTGAAAATTAACCTTTGTGATTTATGTTTCGAGATCTCATGTTCTTAAAATACATTATATGTTTGTGTTTTCTGTCAATAGCTGTGACACAGTTGACAGATTCCACAGATTTTGATCTAGGACAGGTGTAAATAATGGTTGCAGATGAGTCCAGAAGCTTCACCTGTTAGTTAAAGAATGTCACTGATGGTACCTGTGCTTTTGTAAAACTGAAGGACTAGGTCTTGAAAGCTGCTTCTTGCAGCCAAGTAGATGTAGTAGTAGTTAATGAGAATTTGTGAGCTTGCGTTAGAAATTAAATATGGTAAAAACAAATACTGGAAAATATACATAACTTTTACGTCTTGTATGCATGCTAATGTATCTGTCTATAACATTGTCAGGTGTTTTGCAAGTCTAGAAACAGGAATAATCTTAGTCATTTTTAAACATATACCTGCTTTGCATTCATTTTATTTTACCTTCATTTTCAAAACAGATGTGCCAGGAATTATGGAAAAACATCCACACTGTTTTTAGAAAGTCACTGAAGCTTCTGAAATATGTATCAGGAAAACTAAAGGAACCACTTTATTCAGCCCCCAACTCTCATTTCTTCGCCTGTATGCGAAGGGGTTTCTCACTTCTGGGAATATACCTTCACTTGTGGAAAAGATGATGGTGTGATAGCTTCAGGTGAAATGTTGTCTATCACAAACCCTCAGAAAGTGGAAAGATATGAAATGTTGGAAGAAGTATGTGATGTGATAATACAATCACTTCCCTCAAAAAGAAAAACTGAAGCCAGTAAGAATGACACTGAGGAAGAATTTGCCAGAATACTGGAAACGAAACAAATTACTAAAACGAAAACACATTGGGATGTGTTTTCAGTCTGTACCCCCCCCCAGTTTTAGGATACTTTATCACAAGTGTAAAAGATACAGGGGTGGACAAAAGTATTCAGACACAGGTCACATGCATATCTCATGGTCAGTTGTGACTGATGCATACAAGGAATGTGTATCTGCGTAGGTGCCATAATGCAGGGAATATTTCAAAAGTCGTCGACTGCGCGAATGTCACCGTACCCCCTACCTGGAATAATTAGTTCTGCGTTACCATCACAGGTGTGTGTTTCACTCAGGACAAAAGTAATCAGACACCGCCCTGCTTGACAAGGTAACTGCAGTCTGAAGGCAAAACTTGGCGGCAGCAAGCAGTCAGTGTACGCAAAGCAGCTGTCTCGTACTACAGCAAAGCACAGATTCCGTAAAAAAAAAAAAAAAAAAAAAAAAATGTAGCGCCATGCTCCTTAAAGGTAGGGAAATGACAGTGGAAAACTGAAGGCTTATTGTGCAGCTGCATAGTGAGGGAAAATCATATGCAGAAATAGGCAAGTCTTCAACCAAAGTCGATAAAGTATATTTAGTATCGTCCAGAAATGGAAAGAAAAAAAACTCTCGTCATTCGTCCACGGCAGGGGTGCCCTCAGAAACTAACGAACAGAGCAAGAGGAAGATAGTTCTAATGGTGAAAAACAACCTGCTGACAATAGCCCCTGCTATAGCAGTAGAACTGGCAGAAAGTGTTGGTACCGAAGTTAGCGTTAGAGCAGTGCACAGATGCCTGAACAGTGCTGGATAGAATGCCAGAATGCCAAGGTGCAAACTGTTCATAAGTAGGTGTAACGCAAAAAAGCAGATGGTTTTTGCAGAAGAATTTGTCAGCAAGGATGAAACCTTTTGGGGCAAGATTCTGTGTCATTATGAGTGCAAATTTACTTTGAGCCACGTGGATGGCCGCAGTTTAGTGTGGCGTCAAGCAGACACGGAGTGGGGACCCATAAACATCAAACATCCATCAAACACAGAGGCCGCAGTGTGATGGTGTGGGGATGCATGTCTTCTGGAGGTATTGGTAAGCTTGTCTTTATTGAAAGCACCATGTACAGATTTGTCTGTCTCAAACAAAATGTGATGAAAAGTGCTGTGAAGCTGGATCTTGGAGGTGACTTTTATTTCCAAAAAGACAATGATCCTAAGCATGCGGTGGAATTTGTCAAACTGTGGGTCCTATACAATATGCCTTATCACGTCGTTACCTCACCACATTCTCCAGCCCTCGTCCCATCGCAAACATTTGGAATGAACTGAAAACGAGACTACACAAACAATATGTGAGCAGTTTGACACATTTGCATGCATTGATAGAAGAAGAAGAATGGGTAAATGTTGTTGTTGTTGTGGTCTTCAGTCCTGAGACTGGTTTGATGCAGCTCTCCATGCTACTCTATCCTGTGCAAGCTTTTTCATCTCCCAGTACCTACTGCAACCTACATCATTCTGAATCTGCCTAGTGTATTCATCTCTTGGTCTCCCTCTACGATTTTTACCCTCCACGCTGCCCTCCAATACTAAATTGGTGATCCCTTGATGCCTCAGAACATGTCCTACCAACCGATCCCTTCTTCTGGTCAAGTTGTGCCACAAACTTCTCTTCTCCCCAATCCTATTCAATACTTCCTCATTAGTTATGTGATCTACCCATCTAATCTTCAGCATTCTTCTGTAGCACCACATTTCGAAAGCTTCTATTCTCTTCTTGTCCAAACTATTTATCGTCCATGTTTCACTTCCATACATGGCTACACTCCATACGAATACTTTCAGAAATGACTTCCTGACACTTAAATCAATACTCGATGTTAACAAATTTCTCTTCTTCAGAAACGCTTTCCTTGCCATTGCCAGCCTATATTTTATATCCTCTCTACTTCGACCATCATCAGTTATTTTGCTCCCCAAATGGGTAAATATTGGTTCAGATATAACGAAAAAGGTTGTTTACTCTACCCACAAGGACTGAGGGCTGTAATACAGAGAAAAAGACGCATTACCAAATAAGTGTCTGATTACTTTTGCTCATAGTATATTTCAATTTTCTTCTTTTTCTTTCATAAGGCGCATTTTTTATTCTTATTCTGCGTATGTTCAGACTGACATATGTATTACACATTTGTAAAAAATAAAGTATATGTTTTGAGTTAAAAACACATTTAAGGTTTACTTCTCTTATTACTCCCGGTGTCTGAATACTTTTTTCCGCCTCTGTATCTGACAGCAAAATTCCTTTTACTCCTCTATGAGTGGTTGACCGAAGCTGAAAAGGACACCATGGGAGTTTCCATATCATTATGGGCTTCTTCCATTTCTTTAAACAATTGTCTACTCCTATGTAGAGCACACCTCTCACTGCCACACCATTGATGATACCGATCACACTTCAAATCCAGCAATGTACTCCTGAATACGCATCAAGCTGAGTCATGTACTATTTTGCAAAATAGGACACTTGTAGAAATACTATACTAGCTTTATTAACGTATAACCATCATTTATTTATGTACCATGTTGAATAAAATATCTCAAAACACTTACACTAAATTACCGTATTGTAATGAGTAGCTTTGCAGCAGAAGAAGTACTAAGTCAAACATTAGTGTCCTCTTTTGTCATATTAGTTGCTCCAAAAAGTGGAAACTATCTGGACTCATTCAGTAGAATTTGTGGGTTTTTGTTTGTGTTGAGAGCATTCACGAGAAACTACAGCCAAACTGTGCTTGATATTTATGACATTGTATGGCTGCAACAGTACTTACTTTTCTTTTTCAATTTTCTGAGTTTTAAGTAATGATGTTGTTGTTGTGGTCTTCAGTCCAGAGACTGGTTTGATACAGCTGTCCATGCTACTCTATCCTGTGCAAGCTTATTCATCTCCCTGTACCTACTGCACCCTACATCCTTCTGAATCTGTTTAGTGTATTCATCTCTTGGTCTCCCTGTATGATTTTTACCCTCCATGCTGCCCTCCAATACTAAATTGGTGATCCCTTTGATGCCTCATAATATGTCCTACTAACTGATCCCTTCTTCTAGTCAAGTTGTGCCACCGAGCGAGGTGGCGCAGTGGTTAGCACACTGGACTCGCATTCGGGAGGACGACGGTTCAATCCCGTCTCTGGCCATCCTGATTTAGGTTTTCCGTGATTTCCCTAAATCGCTTCAGGCAAATGCCGGGATGGTTCCTTTGAAAGGGCACGGCCGATTTCCTTCCCCATCCTTCCCTCACCGGAGCTTGCGCTCCATGTCTAATGACCTCGTTGTCGACGGGACGTTAAACACTAATCTCCTCCTCCTCCTCCTCCTCCTCCTCCTCCTTAAGTTGTGCCACAAATTTCCCTTCTCCCCAATTCTATTCAATACATCCTCATTAGTTATGTGATATACCCTTCTAATCTTCAGCATTCTTCTGTAGCACCACATTTCAAAAGCTTCTATTCTCGTCTTGTCTAAACTATTTATCGTCCATGTTTCGCTTCCATACATGGCTACACTCCATACAAATACTTTCAGAAGCGACTTCCTGACACAAATCTATACTCAATGTTAACAAATTTCTCCTGTTCAGAAACGCTTTCCTTGTCATTGCCAGTCTACATTTTATGTCCTCTCTACTTCGACCATCATCAGTTATTTTGCTCTCCAAATAGCAAAACTCCTTTACTATTTTAAGCGTGACATTTCCTTATCTAATACCCTCAGCATCACCCGCTTTAATTCGACTAATTCCATTATTCTCATTTTGCTTTTGTTGATGTTCATCTTATATCCTCCTTTCAAGACACTGTCCATTCCGTTCAGCTGCTCTTCCAAGTCCTTTGCTGTCTCTGACAGAATTACAGTGTCATCGACGAACCTCAAAGTTATTATTTCTTCTCCATGGATTTTAATTCCTACTCCAAATTTTTCTTTTGTTTCCTTTACTGCTTGCTCAATATAGAGAGTGAATAACATCGGGGCTAGGCTACAATCCTGTCTCACTCCCTTCACAACTACTGCTTCCCTGTCGTGCCCCTCGACCCTTATAACTGCCATCTGGTTTCTGTACAAATTGTAAATAGCCTTTTGCTCCCTGTATTTTACCCCTGCCAGCTTCAGAATTTGAATGAGAGTATTCCAGTCAACATTGTCAATAGCTTTATGTAAGTGTACAAATGCTAGAAACGTAGGTTTGCCTTTCCTTAATCTATTTTCTAGCATAAGTTGTAGGGTCAGTATTGCCTCACATGTTCCGACATTTCTACGGAATCCAAACTGATCCTCCCCGAGGTCTGCTTCTACAAGGTTTTCCATTCATCTGTAAAGAATTCGTGTTAGTATTTTGCAGCCATGGCTTACTAAACTGATAGTTCGGTAATTTGGGATTGGAATTATTATATTCTTCTTGAAGTCTGAGGGTATTTCGCCTGTCTCACACGTCTTGCTGACCAGATGGTAGAGCTTTGTCAGGGCTGGCTCTCCCAAGGTTATCAGTAGTTCTAATGGAATGTTGTCTACTTGCGGGGCCTTGTGTCAACTTACGTCTTTCAGTGCTCTGTCAAACTCTTCATGCAGTATCATATCTCCTATTTCATCTTCATCTACGTGTTCTTCCATTTACATAATACTGTCCTCAAGTACATCGCCCTTGTATAGACCCTCTATATACTCCATCCACGTTTCTGCTTTCCCTTCTTTGCGTAGAACTGGGTTTCCATCTGAGCTCTTGATATTGATGCAAGTGGTTCTCTTTTCTCCAAAGGTCTCTCTAATTTTCCTGTAGGCAGTATCTATCTTACCCCTAGTGATGTATGTCTCTACATCCTTACATTTGTCCTCTGGCCATCCCTGCTTAGCCATTTTGCACTTCCTGTCGATCTCATTTTTGAGACAGTTGTATTCCTTTTTGCCTGCTTCATTTACTGTAATTTTGTATTTTCTCTTTTCATCAATTACATTCAGTATCTCTTCTGTTACCCAAGGATGTCTATTAGCCCTCGTCTTTTTACCTGCTTGATCCTCTGCTACCTTCACTATTTCATCTCTCAAAGCTATCCATTCTTCTTCTACTGTATTTCTTTCCCCCATTCTTGTTATTCGTTCTCTAATGCTCTCCCAGAAACTCTCTACAACCTCTGGTTGTGTCAGTTTACCCAGGTCCCATCTCCTTAAATTCCCACCTTTTTGCAATTTCTTCAGTTTTAATCTACAGTTCATAACCAATAGATTGTGGTCAGAGTCCACATCTGCCCCTGGAAATGTCTTACAATTTAAAACCTGGTTCCTGAATCTCTGTCTTACCATTATATAATCTATCTGAAACCTTTCTTTATCTCCAGGCTTCTTCAATGTATACAACCTTCTTTTATGATTCTTGAACCAAGTGTTAGCTATGATTAAGTTATGCTCTTTGCAAAATTCTACCAGGCGGCTTCCTCTTTCATTCCTTTCCCCCGTTTCATATTCACCTTCTCCGTTTCCTTCTCTTCCTTTTCCTACTATCGAATTACAGTCACCCATGACTATTAAATTTTCGTCTCCCTTCACCATCTGAATAATTTCTTTTATCTCATCATACTTTTCACCAATATCTTCCTCATCTGCAGAGCTAGTTGGTATATAAACTTGTACTACTGTGGTAGATGTGGGCTTCGTATCTATCTTGGCCACAATATTGCATTCACTATGCTGTTTGTAGTAGCTTACCCGCATTCCTATTTTTTTATTCATTAGCAAACCTACTCCTGAATTACCCCTATTTGATTTTGTATTTATAGCCTGACCAGAAGTCTTGTTCCTCCTGCCACCGAACTTCACTAATTCCCACTATATCTAACTCTAACCTATCCATTTCCCTTTTTAAATTTTTTTACCTACCTGTCTGATTAAGGGATCTGACATTCCACACTCCAACTCGTAGAACGGCAGTTTTCTTTCTACTGATAACAACGTTCTCCTGAGTAGTCACCGCCTGGAGATCCGAATGGGGGACTATTTTATCTCCGGAATATTTTACCCAACAGAATGCCATCATCATTTAACCATACAGTAAAGCTTCACGCCCTCAGGAAAAATTGCGGCTGTAGTTTCCCCTTGCATTCAGCCGTTGGCAGTACCAGCGCAGCAAGGCCATTTTGGTTAGTGTTACAAGGCCAGATTAGTCAATATTCCAGACTGTTGCCCCTGCAACTACTGAAAAGACTGCTGCCCCTTTTCAGGAACCACACATTTGTCTGGCCTCTCAACAGATACCCCTCTGTTGTGGTTGCACCTATGGTACGGCTATATGTATCACTGAGACACGCAAGCCTCCCCACCAACGGCAAGGTCCATGGTTCATGGGTGGGTAAGTAATGATAAGCCACAATAATGCCCTCTTCAGAAGAGCTCATGATTGCAACTGAGACAGAAATGTGATTCGTGCTGTCTTGTTGCTTTTTGTGGCACATCAACGGGAAGATGTGCATTGCATGGATAAGTGTTATGTCAAGCAACCATTAATGGAATGTGTTGTATTGCATATTGTATCAGCTCAGTGGGGATTGCATCTTAAAACCAATTGGCACAATACTGTGGAGTAAATGTGCGTGTGTGTTGGAGATGAGAAAAGTCTTTAAAACTGCTACATCTTCTGAAACTTTAAATTTCTAGTAAATGTTTATCAGATACTCATTTACGTTCTGAAAAACAAGACTCTAAATTTAAAAAAAGAGGTAGTACAAAATGATGCAGTGTGCTACGAAAGATCATTAAAAATAAGAAGAAACGGATAAATTTAATTCCATTTGTTATACTCTACTGATGATGATGTTATACTCTACTGATGTTTAGGTTCTCACTCTTATGTGGGAATTCTAAATGGCTTATAATTTGTCTTTATCTTTGTCTGATCATCCCACTAGTGAATGTCAAGGAGTTGGAGGGTTCTGGGACAGAAAGAATGAGATCCACACATAGTGTTTAATAAACTTCCTTCACTTAACGTGAATAACAGCAAATCCAGATTAATATCCAATGCAAGCCCTTGAGCTAGACCAAGTCAAATGTCCACAGTAGCTGCAGAGGCTGAATGACCTTAGACTAGACTGACAGAGCTGTCAGACTAGACTAGAATGAGAGACTGGTTGGTGCAGTGACATTTAAGTCCGCTCTGTGGTGATGTTGGCTGTGTGGGCTGAGGAGGATGTGTCTCGGAACCAGCAGCTGGTTGGTGATGCAGTCACATTGCTTACTGCCAACTTCGAGACATGGACTGGCACAGTATGGTATTGATAGTACACAATCTCACCATTTCTTCTGTCTTTGTACATCCTACCCTTTTACGTCTTGAACTTTAGGTCCGAAGGAATTAACTTTCAACTCAAAAGAGTTTGAGGTTTACTTGCAATTTTGTAAGTTATAACTATCTAAGGAAGGTACTTACAATCATGCTTAAGTTTCTCAGCTTCAGAATTTAATGGTAATGAATAATTCTTTTTGACTCTTCCCTCATGTTCACATGAGTAGAATTACATTTTTTACCTACTCATGTAGCCAATGGGCAAGGGGAATTGTAGACTTCAGTTTATTGGACCATGTATTGAACACTAATGTGAGCCATTCGTAAGTACATTCTGAGTGTTTGGGCCCACACCATGTCATGTTAAAGGGAAACATCAAAGAAGTAGGCTGTTAGCATGTGAGTATTGCAGGTATGCTTCGGTGAGCTCAGCTGGGAATCCGTGGAGGGAAGATGACACTACTTTTTTGGAACACTATTTATAAAATTTATACAATTGTCATTTGAAACTGACTCCAGAGTGATTTTACTGCCACCAATATATATTTTGTATAAGGACTATGAAAATAAGATAAGTGAAATTAGGGCTAATGTTGATGTGCATAGACAGTCATTTTCCCTTGCTCTGTGAATGGAACAGAATGGGAAGTGACCAGCAGTGGTACAAGGTAACTTCTGTCATGCACCATACAATGACCTGCAGAATGTGTATTTAGCTGTAGATGTATTTCACTTTCATAAGTAAATTATTGAGGATGGAAAACAGTGCCATGATTTAGATCACCTAATTAAATCTAGTGACAGGTTCGAAAATGTCACCACCTGCCTGTAAATAATGTATGTTTTAATAGTGAGCATCCGGGTGTTCAGCCAAGTTGTTTCCATTTTCTGCACAA